>NC_080714.1:3696758-3759258 GCF_019097595.1 Hemibagrus wyckioides
CTACAGCGGTCACTCTTCTCTCAGGTCAGTCAGGTCTCGAATGACACCTCGGTGTCTCCCCAGGGACCTTGTCTTTTCCCCCCGTCCCTGCCCCCGCCCGGCGCCAAGGTGTTCTTTTAATGAAGAGAAGAACACAGACGAATGATAGTCACATCAAAAACACTTCAGAGAAAATTGTTAAATGTAGAATTAGATCTCGTCGCTCTACTCACATATTGTTTACTTTTTTTTTTTCAATTGTTGCATCTGATTAATGGTTGTTTTAACAGGAAGTGATGTCATACAAAGATTTGCTAGTTGATCAGAAATGTAAAAAATCTCTTTCTGTAATTAAACCAAAACATACGGATTCAATTTTAATTCCTTCAGTTAAATGATATATATGAAGTATATTCTCAGCTAAAAGAAATCAGTCGTGATAAATGTGACGTGGGTTTAAACGTGGACACTGAGCTCAGGAATGCAGTGCAGCTGTACGGCGTCAGAGACTCGACTCGAGTCAGCTAGCGATCTGAGAGATGATGAGCGCGAGCTCATGAGTGTGAAGGTTGAGTCTTTTGATGCTGATCTGTTTGTTGTACAGGTGATGAGAAGAGAGAGCTGGACAGAGTGGAACAATAAAGCACCGCTGCATCATTCTCTTTACATAAGGATGTGAGGAAACGATGGATGGATAGATAGATAGATAGATAGATAGATAGATAGATAGATAGATAGATAGATAGATAGATAGATAGGTGGGTGGGCGGGCGGGCGGACGGACGGACGGACGGACGGACGGACGGATAGATAGATAGATAGATAGATAGATAGATAGATAGATAGATGGATAGATAAATGGATGCAACGATTCTCTTCATTAGCATTTTCTTTTAAAGCGGCCACTTCAAACCGAATGACCCTCTGGGAACGGGAAGAGAGGTGTGTGTGTGTGTGGTCTGTTTTAAGTTAAATGTCATGACCGGACAGGTCTTTTGATGTCCAGTTAACAGACAGGAGGACACAGACACACACACACAGACATCCATCATCATCATCATCTTCATCATCGCCAAGCTGAGTAAATCCTTTGAACAGGTTTGGACACGTGTCGCTGTGCACACATCATACACACACACACACGTGTGCACACACACACGTGGACGGACACACACGTGCACACACACGCTCACACACACACACATGCTTCTGTAAAGGTCTCTCTCTTCTCCATCAGTGGGTCTGTACTCGTGAGTTCGGAGCTGACTCTGTCGTGTTCGTGTGTAAATACGTTTTGGTTCTGCTCAGAGTGGACGCTTCGGTTCGGTCAGCTGCTCATCATGGGGAGTGTAATCGCCACGCTGTCCTTCGAGGCACGGCGCCGCTTCTCTCGCCCCAGCTTCCTGTCCGAGTGTCGGCACGGTATGGCACGCTATCAGCGCTCAGGTAACGCAGCGCTTGGCAAAACACACACTCACACACACAAACTCAGACTTAAACAGCTGTGTTTGTGTGTGTGTGTGTGTGTGTGTACATTTGTTAGACAGAGAAGAACAGGGATTTGTAGTTGCTACTTTATTTATTGTCGGTTTGTCCCTATCAAAAGTGTTCTACGTCGATCATAAAGATTTTTATACATAAAGATTTTTTTAAAAATAAAAATGTATAACTTTATAACTTGCTTTGTCACAGATACATAGCACAAATTAGTTTTTTTTTTTTTCAAATAGAAAATATAGAATATAGAATATATTGCTTTTTTTAAATGCCTTTCAACTTTAATTAATTAAACACTTTTATTAATCTGTGACTATTTTTGCAAAAGACATCACAAATTTTCTCCATAAAAAAATTAGAAAAAAATAAAATAAAAATAATTATTTGTTAATGTTATATTTTTTCTATGTTAATTATTTATAAACATCTGGCTGGAATTTAACAGATGACCTTCAGCTGTAACTTTTTTAGGTATTAATGGAAATTATTTCACCCATAAAGATATATTATTTCAGTGTAGGAAAAAAATATTTTAATGTATAGGCAATGTATTCAGTTTAGGCAAAAAAAAAATATTTCAATGTTGGCCAAAAAGAAATTCGATGTAGGCAAAAAAAAGATTTAAATTCAGAAAAAAATATTCCAATGTAGGTAAAAAGTATAAAAGTGTTACAATTTTGGCAAATAATATATATTTAATGTAGGCAATAAAAATCAAATTTGACAAAAATATTTCAATATAGTGAAAATAAAATTCAATGTAGGCAAAACAAATACTTCAATGTAGGCAAAAAAATATTTTAGTTTAGGCAAAAAAAAAAGGTGGCCTTCAAAGCAAGCCACAAGTTTACTTCCCTTTAATTGTCTTCCGTCCAGATATCTGGGCTCTGTGTCTCCCTGTGTGTCCTCATTTCATCTATACATTCATAAACACTTTCATTTTTGGTCTGCAGACTCTGATACACTGACCTATGCTGATTCAGACTCTGATACACTGATCCAGAATCAGTCGTTTTCTCCTGACAGTCAGCCTAAAAGGACAAAAAAATCCACATAAATATTGAGCTGAACTGGATCATGGAGAAGGATTTGTTTAGGCTGAATCTCACTCACGTCTCCTCCTTCTGTGATCAGCTCCTGGGGGTCGTCATTAGGAGAGAAGTCCTGTGCTGAAAAGGAGAGAAAACAAGCTTTGTGTTGAGTCACAGTTTTGTAATGTGTATGTGTGTGTATGTGTGTGTGTGTGTGTGTGTGTGTGTGTACATGCCACTTACATGCCGCTCTGTAAAAGCAGCAGTACACGATGATAATCACGACTAGTGCTGCAATCAAGATGCCTCCACATGCCAGGGTGCCATAACTTATATACAGCTGCCATCCTAGAGAAGAAGAAAAAACAAACATGTGACATCATCGGAAAATGATGTCATCTGTGAATTTTAATAAAAAAAATATTAGATCACATTTGTTTTATTCCTAACTTTCTTTAATAATAAAAAAAAGAATTTAAAACAGTCCAATTTACTTTATTAGCTATAATTAAAATATTTATCTTAAAATATTAAAATAAACAGATAAAATATAAAAGTAAAAATATAAAATAAAAAATAACATTTTATTAAAATAAAAATTAAAAATAACAACAAGTACATAATTGTTTTTGCTAAATTTTGGATTACTCATAACACCATCTGGAGCAAATTCATATATTTAATTTCATTTTATTTTATAATATATATATTTTTAAAAAACATATTTTTTTTTACATATATTGTTATATATTTATTTTTTAAGTTTTTTATTTTAAATTAAAATTAAATGAACCACATTTAACTCAATTAATTAGAATTTTGTCTTTTATTTATTACTTAGTAATTCGGCTTGTGATGACACTGAGGTTTTTTTTTCTGCTCTTTTGATGCTGAATTTCGGCAAATGCGCGATTTTAAAAAAAATGTTGAATTATTTTTAAATACGAGCGCTTTAAATGTCTTACACTCTAGGATGAAAGAAAATCAGATAAAATGCAATTAATGCAGTGGTGGAAACTTCCATCGGAGGATGACGTAAATAAAGCAGAATAAATCTACAGTAGTGAAACTTAATCGATTCTTATTTCAGCATTTCTTTTGCGAGAAAGAGTTAAAAATGTTATTTCCGCCTGTTTTTATCATGTCCATGTTGATGCTCGAGTGTCTTTGTCATGTCTCACTCCACAATGGAGGTTAATGTGAAGCTCATATAAGAAGTAGACACTCAGGACTTTAAGTGTTTCAGAAAGATTTCTGTTTTTTTTAGCCTTCTAGGGGTGATATATTCATAGAAAACGAAAACGGTTTATTTTTCTCCACAGAAACATTTCTATCTTCAAAGTAAATGTTAATATCAAACCCATTTCTGATCTTTGAGATGCTCCAAGTTACTTGTTCATCTATAAAGCACCTCAAATTTTCTATTTCGTGATAAATTCTGTGTAAGGTTCTCCAACAGAGGGAAAAACACACACGTCTAAAACACACTGAAAGCCAACAGACTCGTTTAATATCAGTTATATTAGTTTTTCATTACACTGAGTGAAAATGTCTCGTAAGATGCTTTCCATTCCACCGGTGGAAGAGTTCTAATATAGACAGTATAGTTGTAAGCTGTGTTGCTTTCATATTCAGGACATTAGTAAGTACTGTGGATTCAGTAGTCGGTACGTTATGCTTCAGTCGCGGCATTAGAGTTAGAATGTAGTAAGGGATACACTTTCAGAAAGAAAGGTACAAAACCTGTACCTTTTAGGGTACAAGTGGCCGTCAGTGGGGACGGTACCCTGAAGGGTACAATTTTATACCGCTTGTCATACCTTTTATAATTCGTTTTGGGAACATAATTGTACCCTAAGGACCTATTGTGTACCTTTAAAGGTAGCATTATATTTTTTTGTTCCCCTAGGAACAGAATTGTACCTCTGCGGTACCCTTTTTGTTCTGACAGTGCAAGGGCTGGGACCTTTTCAACAAAATTAAATACTACCACTACTTCTACTACTACTACTGATGAGTAAGGTAGAGAGTGGCTTACCTGGATGAGGTGCGGAGACTTCTAACTGTGTGGGTTCTTGTGAAAAGCTTGGGAAGGTAGAGTATGATGATGAAGATGATGATGGTGTTGTTGTTGTTGGTGGTGGTGGTGGTGATGTTAGGTTGAAATCCTGAGTATAAAAAGTGGTCTGAGGAAACACTAATGAGAAAGCAAACAGAAAGCGATCACTGAGACACTGCGTTAGAAAGAAATGTGCACAAAGCAAGATCCAGACTGGACAAAAAAAAGTGGACCAGGTCACACACACCTATTGCAACGTTCACAGATAAAACTTGAGTGCTGAATTATCTACAAAAACAAACAATTTGATCATAAATTCTGGCTTACTTGCTGAGACAACGGCGCTCGCTTCTACTTCTTCTGCTCTGGAAACCTCCACTTTACTTTCCTCTCCAAAACATATTTCAGACCACAACTGAAACTCGACATCAAGCTCGTGGTTGTCACAATCAAGCAATAACGGTCTCACTGTCGCTTTATTTGGCTTCATGTGAATGTAGTTCCGTGGTTAGCTGGCCAAAAAACCTGCCCTGTGAACAATTTTAGTTTTGTGTCATGAGAAGAAGATAGCATGCTCTTGACCCTTTATTAGCTCTTTACCTAGCAGTGAACGATTGCACTATAACTGTTACGACATTTGGACATCTATTCATTCTAAATGTTATGACATTTTGCATTGTGTGTGACCTTTATTCCTGAAAACATTGTTTATTTATTTATAATTGACTTTTTTCATTTTTTTTACACTCATCAACCTTGTTAGAATGTTGTAACAGTTTTAGTTGTAGAGGTCTGAGACAGATGTGTAGAAGTCTGAGACAGAAGTGTAGAAGTCTGAGACAGAAGTGTAGAAGTCTGAGACAGATGTTTAGAAGTCTGAGACAGATGTGTAGAAGTCTGAGACAGAAGTGTAGAAGTCTGAGACAGATGTGTAGAAGGCTGAGACAGATGTGTAGAGGTCTGAGACAGATGTGTAGAAGTCTGAGACAGAAGTGTAGAAATCTGAGACAGATGTGTAGAAGTCTAAGACAGATGTGTAGAAGTCTAAGACAGATGTGTAGGAGTCTGAGACAGATGTGTAGGAGTCTGAGACAGATGTGTAGGAGTCTGAGACAGATGTGTAGAAGTCTAAGACAGATGTGTAGAAGTCTGAGACAGATGTGTAGGAGTCAGACAGAAGTGTAGAAGTCTGAGACAGATGTGTAGAAGTCTAAGACAGATGTGTAGAAGTCTGAGACAGATGTGTAGGAGTCTGAGACAGAAGTGTAGAAGTCTGAGACAGATGTGTAGAAGTCTAAGACAGATGTGTAGAAGTCTAAGACAGATGTGTAGAAGTCTGAGACAGATGTGTAGGAGTCTGAGACAAAAGTGTAGAAGTCTGAGACAGATGTGTAGAAGTCTGAGACAGATGTGTAGAAGTCTGGGACAAGTGTAGAACTCTGAGACAGAAGTAAAAGAAGCCTGGGACAAGTGTAGAAGTCTGAGTCAGAAGTGAAGAAGTCTGAGACAGAATTGTCAAAGTCTAAGTCAGAAGTGTAGTAAGAAGTATGAGACAGAATTAAAGAAGTGTGAGACTGACGTGTATAAGTCTGAGACAGAGATACAGATGTCTGAGACAAAAGTGTAGAAGTTTGAGACAGAAGTGCAGAAGCCAGAGCCAAAAGTGTAGAAGTCTGAGACATAAGTACTGAAGTGTGAGACAGAAGTAAACAAGTCTCAGACAGAAGTCTGAGGCAGAAGTAAACAAGTCTTAGACAGAAGTACAGACGTTTGAGACAGAAGTGTAAAAGTCTGAGACAGAAGTAAAGAAGTCTGAGACAGAAGTGTAGAAGTCTGAGACAGAAGTTCAGACGTCTGAGACAGAAGTGTAGACGTTTGAAATAGAAGTACTGATGTTTGAGACAGAAGTACAGACGTCTGAGCCAAGTGCACAAGTCTGTGACAAAAGTTCAGAAGTCTGAGACAGAAGTACAGACATCTGAGACAGAAGTCTAAAAGTCTGAGACAGAAGTGTAGATGCCTGACAGAAGTCTCAGACTGAAGTGTAGATGTCTGAGACAGAAGTACAGACGTCTGAGACAGATTTCTGAGACAGAAGTACAGACGTCTGAAATAGAAGCATAGAAGTCTTTCTTAGAAGAGTTTCAATACTTCTCAGACATTTAGACACCACTGATTGTCCTGAGCGTTTACATTTATATTGTGGATCAATATTAAATACACAGTGTTGGATATCTAAGCTGCAGGGAGATGGAAAGATAAAGCAGACGGAGATCCACTAGAGGGCGCTGACTGATTTGTGAGGAAGATCTGGAAACACAGAGCAGGAGATTCCTGCTACAGTGCCATGAAGCGAGCTATGGGTCAGTGGCTGTGGTTCAGGGCTGTGCTTTTGACTGGACAGTGGAAAAGTGGGGTTCAAATACCCAAACTGACCACTCAGTTCCACCCATTTAATCGCCTTTGTAATTCTTACCTAATGAACCTTTAATGTTCCAAGGAGTTAATCATTTTTGTTCTGTAATTATTTTCTAAAAGTGTTTGTGAACACACACCCATACACACACACACACACATTACAGTGTTTGTTTGTTCCCTGTTGATGTCCTAAATTTGGCTCAGACAGTTGGACCGGTTCATTAGAAAGCCGATAGACATTAGGGAGGGTGATGGAAGAGCTGCTTTCTCATCAACTGACTCAGCAAATCCTCCAGAGTTTCCAGGCAAGAGATCAGGCCAAGTTTCCCCAAACTGTCAGAGTCTCATAATGCATTAGAGCTTTTCAGTGTGTGTGTGTGTGTGTGTGTGTGTGTGTGTGTGTGTGTGTGTAACAATATTTGTGCATTTAAGTTGTGATATAGTGTAGACGTCTGAGACAGAAGTGTAGGCATATGAGACAGAAGTGCAGACGTCCAAGACAGAAGTGCAGACGTCCGAGACAGAAGTGCAGACATCTGAGACAGAAGTGCAGACATCTGAGACAGAAGTGCAGACATCTGAGACAGAAGTGCAAACGTCCGAGACAGAAGTGCAGACGTCCGAGACAGAAGTGCAAACATCCGAGAGTGAAGTGCAGACATCTGAGATAGAAGTGTAGTCATCTAAGACAGAAATACAGAGGTCTGAGACAGAAGTGCAGAAGTCTGAGACAGAAGTCTGAAACAGAAGTGTAGAAGGCTGAGACAGAAGTAAAGAAGTCTGAGACAGAAGTGTAGAAGTTTGAGACAAAAGTTTAGATGTCGGAGACAGAAGTGTAGAAGTCTGAGGCTGAAGTGCCGTCATCTAAGACAGAAGTACAGACGTCTGAGACAGAAGTGCAGACCTCTGCGACCGAACTGAGTCTAGGACAAATGAACAAAGGTCTGAACCAGAAGAACCCTGTGTCGACGTTTCAACTTTCTACACTTTTACATTACCGTCCTCAAGCCCTATCGATTAGCAGATGTCCCAGGCTGCACTGGTGGAATATATTTACAGCTCCTTTTATCTTTATTTTGATATAATTATGAGCAGAGCTTTATGAGCGAGATGGAGGATGGCGTATAGGGGATAAAGTGGTGTGTCAGCAGGCGCTTGTCTCTGTAGCTGTGTTTAAGAGCTGCTGATGGCCTAATGGTCTTACTGGAACCTGCTCCCACCACTCAGCCCTACTTCCTGCTCGCTGCCAACTTTTTTGTCGACACCGGTCATAAACGTAGAACTTGAAGGAACCCTGTGTAACAGAAGCCAGACTGTAATTGTTAGTGTTAGAGCAGCTGATGTGCTGACATCCTTCTGGTGGTCCATCAGGTCGGGTTTATATGAGGGAGAGGAGTCCGGTTAATGAGGGGGGGACCCTCAATATGAACAAAATCGATAGACCTTTTGAGGGCTATCGCTGAGGCAGCTCGAGAGAGAGAGATTTAGAGAGAGACAAAGAGAGAGAGAGACAGGGTGATAGAAGGAGAGACAGCTTTTGATTTCACCTTCACTTAAAGCTGCCATTATGGCTGTATTGATCGTTTTATCTAACTGAACTATTATAGCACTCAAGACCTCTCTCTCTCTCTCTCTCTCTCTCTCCATTGTCTTTCTTATATTTTCGTCACTTTATCTCCGATCTTTATCACCAGGCTTTCAGATGGTATTTCACCACACACTAGCGCTTTCTATGAAAGTTCCATTATTCATGTTAAATCAATTGGTTTCGGAGGAATTTATGTTTCGGACACTTTTCAGTTTGTTTATCAACATGACATGACAGAAGAGATACAGACCTCTGGTAAGGGATTCCTGGCTAGATAGTTCGAATGAGGTACAGGGGTCATTTTCTGTTTTTACAGGCACACTTCTGTGAACTTTATTACCATTCAGAATGGCTTTCACCAACCTCAGCGCTTGTTTCATAATATTCGTCCCTTCTGGAGGCACATCACATCGTCACATTGTGTTGGTCGATTGCTGCAACCTTATATAATCTTGCACTGACCATCAGTGACCTTTCCAAGTCACCCTGAACAAACTTCTTCTTTAAACCGTTTGGACACCATGATGTGATGGTGCTTGATCATATGACTATGTGATGAGGAAACACAGTCGGCTGTATGGTGAGAAAGGGAAGTCCTGACAGCTTCTTTCCTGTTTAGAGTGATACTGTTTTTAACCAGTTAAGATAAACTTCATCTTTTTCAGTAGCATTTTGTGCCCTGATTATTTCCCGGTACTTGGTCTCCAGACGAATGACGAGTCGGTTTTTCCCTGGAATCAGTGTTTATACAGATTAATTCATGTTTAAAAGGGCTTCTTATCTCCTTATTTAGATTTCTTTTTTTTGCGTCCCTCACTTTCCTTCTTTCCTCCAGCCTGCAGTGTTCATCAACAGTTCAGACCAGCAGAAGCAGCTGCCGTTTTTAGCGGGATTACTCATTGTCTCAGGTTTTCCCAGCGAGGCCGAGTCCTGCATCGTGTTATTCGAGTCGCTGTGATGAAAGACATGAGAGAGAAGCAAAAAGGGGGGAGAGAGAGGGGGACAATCCGAGGTGTGCGGCTGGACGGATCGAGGCTGGGGGAGAACCAGCAGGGAAGGGGAGGGTGTCCCTGGAACCTGATCCCCTCACTCAGGCTCAATTTGGGAATGTGACTTTGTCCCCAAACAGAGAGAGAGAGAGAGAAAGGCTGTGGTAAGGCCCCAAGGGTTGAGACCGATTCAGCGAGCCACTCTGATAAGGGGGGTTTGCGAGACAAAAAAAGCAAGGGATGGATGGAATGAGTGGACGAAACAAAAGAGATGAAAGCAATAGATCAGAGGATGGACGGAGAGGTGAGGGAAAACAGCAACAGGATCAAGAGGTCGACACTGAAGAATTTCCAAAGGAGGCGGGGGGAGAAAGAGCGTGAAGTACATTACGGGTTGAAATGAGAGACAGAAGCCCTGTAACTGCTGACGGGGTCGAAAAGCAAGAGAAGAAGAGTGCAGCTAACCTGATGGGAGAGTCCAGAGGAGGAGGAAGAGGAGGAGGAGGACGAAGAGGAGAATTCAAGCTACGTCGATCAGTCCTTTATCTCTCCTTTCATCCCTTATTTTAAAGTTGTGCAGCAGCCCTGCGCAAGGAAGGCGGCGTTTATCACGCTTATCCCGCGGACAGATCTCGAACAAACACTAAAGCGGAAGCGACGCCGTAGGGAAAAATTAATCCGGATCGAACAACAAGTTCTGAGGATTTCCGCCCGGACTGCTGATTTCTTTCACCTCAGAGTCGCATCATTGATGACCATGTGAAGATCTCCTTGCCCTGTGATTCTAAGTTTTGCCTAATCTTCATGAGCTTAAAAAAATAAATGGAGGCTGAAGAAGGACTCAGTTTGTTATCTGCAGCACTTTAGCTGCGACATGGGAAGTTTGTGAATGCTTAGAGTGTGTTATGGGCCAGAGTGTGGTGTGGGTTACATGGTTCATGACTTGTATCTGGATTAAGAAGACCACCAGGTGATCACGTTAATACTCTAGCAATGTTCCTCCAACCGTATTTAAAACCCAGATCTTTAAGCAACATTTTAAGCCTGATCATGCTCGTTTAATCCGGGTCCTTATCTTCTGCAGCCGTTTCTTGAGAAAGTTCTTATCTGAAGCTTTCGTGTTTTGGAGACCAGCGCAGTGGGATATCGCATCTGTCAGCGGCACAGTTTAAAAAGTCCCTCGTCTGTTGTTGACACTTGCAAATAACATCCACGGCGTGTGATGGCTTTTACACGTCTGGACTGTGTAAAAGTGCAGCAATCCGCGCCTTTATTTATGCGCGCCTGCTCTCGGGAGGAATGACCTAACATGGAAGCGCTGACTTCTCTCCGCTCATCAACAAAGTAAATGAGGCCGGAGAGGACGGATCTCTCTTTTTTTTTTTCCTTTTCTTGTGCGCGAGTCGGCTCGGCTGACGTTTTCTCATAAATATCTCACACTTCCTCTGTTTTTGTCTCGTTCCAACCAAACTCCTTTTGAACTGAAGCGGTCTGAAGGCGCTTCAGTGACGAGTATCATGGCCCTCGCTGGCGCACATTAGCTCGGTTAAAAAAAACAAAAAACAAAGCCAAAAAGCCTTCCACTCACAAAGAGAGGGCCCCTAAAAATCCTCCCAGTCATGGGTATCCAAGGTATGGAACTGTTTGCCATAGCAGTGGTCATTATTCTCTTCGTGGCCGTCCTTAAGCAGTTTGGCATCCTGGAGCCCATGTCTCTGGAAGGTAAGGAGAACAGCTGGAGCAGTACATCACACACCAAGGCAGGCGTCGACTTGATCAAGCGCTGGAGCGTGTGTTTATGACAGCTAGGCACTCGGATAATTTCGCATTACACTTCGCAGGTGTGACAGAGGAATTTGTAGTGTCTCAGATGGCAAATAAGGGATGAAATAGAGGCTGCGGCTCGCCGTGACAAACGAGCTTGTCCCGAAGGTTCATAACATGCAGAAATATTGCTCGGTGGTTGTTAAGATTATAAACTGTGATAATAATAGGCTAGCTTTTGAAATATATTGTAGTCTTTCTTTTTAAATGTTTGACTTTAAATGACTTTATAGTTATATTTACTTGATTTAATGAATCAAGGCTGGTGGTCAAAATTCAGAGATGAGCCTTCTGAGGGGGGTCGCCCTTTCCTCACCATTGTGTCCAGTCAGGTTCCAGTTGCGTCTCTGTTCTCAGAACCATTGCGTACATCAAGGTACTACCACCTACTCGAACAATTTTCATTAGTTTCATTAGTTTTTAGGGTGGTGGTAGCTCAAGTGGTTAAGGCTCTGGGTCGTTAACCAGAAGATCGAGGGTTCAAGCCCCAGCGCTGCCACTTTTGGGGCCAGGGTCAGCCATGATACAACCCCCTGGAGCAAGGTGGGTTAAGGACCTTGCTCCAGGGGGTTGTATCATGGCTGACCCTGTGCCCTGACCACAACCTCCAAGGATGGGATATGAACAGAGAGAATTTTACTGTGCTGTAATGTATATGTGACAAATAAAGGCAACTTAACTTATAGTTTCACGTTCAACAAAGCGCATCCTGGTATCATCCATTCATTCATTTATTCATTACACACTGAAAAGAAAGAACTAGTTTTTCACACATTTGGGTTCTTCCCTCAGGAGGAACCTGTAGAAACCTAACCCTGAGGGTTTCCCTATCACAAAGGGGTTCCTCTTCTGAAAGCTGAGAAGTCCAGTCTTTGAGTCTTTGGATGGTTAATGGTTCAAGCATTCAAAAACGTTTCTACTGTCAATCTTTTATGAATGGGAAATCCTCCATTATAGGGTTCTATCTATACAGAACCTTTTAAAGGTTCCTTCCAGATATACAGAGATAACTAGAGATTTTCTACCATGCTGATTTGTAGCTTGTTGTTTGGTCTATAATGTTCCTGACACATGTGGCAGCTTTGGAGTACAGATGCAGTTATTAACTCTTTTCCCCCGAGACAAAAAAATAGAATTGTAGAATGTTTTTGTCATGTTCCACTCAACAGTGGTGGTTAATATGAAGCTCATATGAAAGTAGACACTCGGGACTTATTTCTAAGAAAGTTTTTAAATAAAATCTGTTCAAATGTTCACCAAAGCTGATGGTGATATCAGACCCATTGCTCCAAGTGCTTGCCTAGAAGCATCTAAAAGGTGAATCTTCAACCACTAAAATTCTGTGTAAGGTTCTCCGACAGAGGAGAAAAAACACACGTCTAAAACACACTCGTTTTATATCAGACTCTCAGCCTGAACGTCATTAGTTTCTTTACACTGAGTGAAAACGTCTCATTAGATGATCTCCAGTGGACTGGGAGAAAGGGTTAATTCAACTTTTTGTTTAATATGAGATTAGATCATCAACACAGCCATGAAAATAACTCAATGTTATTATTTTAAAATAGCTTTTTGACGGCAGCATGGTCAGAAATGAAAGTTTGCAGTGTCTCCAGCATCAATGCCACCATTAAAGATATGAATAATCTTGCCAATGTCTGAAAAGGAAATTAGAAATTATAATCTTATAAGAAAAGGAGTTTGTGGATGGTGTACTATACAGATTGGAGCGCTATGATATTATATTTGTGTATAAGGTACTTAAGTTCAAAAGTTTGCGTCTGCTAATGATTCTGGGGGGGGGGAGGTGAATAAAATAAATAAAATAAAATAAATAAAATAGGTCCTGTGGATTCAAAAAAGATATGTGGGTGTGGCTTGCATGAAGACAGTTGACACATTAAAGGAAATAAAAAATGTCTGTTATGTTGGAGATTTTTCCTCATGTGATTTATCCCCTTTAGTGTTTTACATCACTGCAGAGCAAGTCCGAGGTCTTCTAACTGACCACCTTTATTCAGATACGATGAAAGTTTTCTATCCTGATTGGGCATGGTCTCATCAGGATGACTCCGCCCCATCTATAGGCTACGGAGGGCTCACTGATGAGGTCACCTGATATGAAGCATGTGAAACTTTGGGTTGGCGATCTGATTAAAAAAATAAAAATAAAAAAAGGCATTTTTAAGCCACATGATATGTATCATAAAATATATATACTGTAGGTTTGCTCACAAACTGGCAGCAATAAAAAATAGTAATAATAAAGTAATAAATAAAAAGAACAAAAAATACTCTTAAAAATAGTTATGAAGAAAGAAATGACAAAATATTTTTAAAAAATTTAAACCTTAAATACATAAGTTTAATGTTACTGCTGCTTTTAAATAATAAAAATTTTATCAGTTGTCAAATGGTCCAGCCTTGTCGAAGGGTGCACAAACGTTTGCCCTCGCCTGTCAGGGTGTTTGTTATTCTATTGATTTATTTAGACAGATCTCACGCAGATCATTCGGTAGATGACGGTCACTCGCTGTCCTGCACTCAGCTGCTGTTGGGTCAGGAATACGGGGTGAAAGGTCACCTGTGTTTGTTTGTCCGCATGTCTTGCGTTCAGAACATGCCGCCTTGCTAATGCTATGCGCTATTCATAGCACTGTGGTGTAGCGTGGACGTGCCGGTCTTAGAGCGATTAGTGTGTGTGGGGGGTTATTATACGCTTCCATATTAAATATCACGGCGCATTTAGTCTTCACAAACATCCACAAAGGTCTCTGAGGCAAATATCATTAGCCCGAGCATCTCCACCCACTTTTGCTTTTTCGCCTAGCGTTTTATCTTCGCCTCTCCCTCTCTTTCTCCAGCCCAAAAAACAAGTCTAGCATTTCTCTTCATCCATTATGCATGTAGTATTGAGTGGGCTTTATTTTACTGCCACCTAAATATGGGGTTTCAGAAGGACACTCTCCGTTCCACAAAATACCCCCCCCCTCCACCTCTCACACACACACACACACACACACACGCATGCACGTTCACACACGTACGCACCACCCCACCCATTGAAACATTTCACACTCCCCTAAAGCCTTTACATTTCCGATAGTCCAGTCCCTTAGCGGGTATCCACAGCCCGTAATCATCCCAAAAACTATCGACCCATCTGCAGTGTGTTGCTCTTAGGCCTCCCATCTCCCTCCATAATGGTAGCGCGGGCTCTCACGTTTCATACACAAGTGCTCCTGTTGGAATTCTACTGCAGAAAAGTTTGGGGGGGGGAATAATAAAAGACGGTGTTCATGAACACACACTGAATGGATCATCTACACTTTCGTTCTGCGCCCGTGAATAACGTTTGTATGGTGGAACCTTTATAATAGATTTCCTATGTCTATGGTGTAACGTACGTGTGTGTGTGTGTGTGTGTGTGTGTGTGTGTGTGTGTGTGTAAAATGTGTAATGTGTAAGTAATGTGGTTACCGAGGTCCCCCAGGCGTTCAGTGGGAGGTAAAGTGCTGACTGTACCTGGTTTAAAAAAACAAAAAACAAAGGTAAAGTGTATGTATATATAGATATAGATATATATAGATAAAACAGAAGACTCCAGAGATTATGAGAGTGTAAACATGTCTACACGGCATGGTTTAGGATGATTATAGAAAGGTTCATGAACTGAACACACAGCCGTATCACTGCTCTGAGCACTGCTCTGACTTACTGACCCTCGCTTCTCTTCTGGATCAATTTATTCACTCTTCCTTCTTTCCTTCCTTCCCTCCTTCCTTCCTAAATCAGGTCTGGACAATATTTAGGCTTCAACTACTAAACAAAGAGAAGGTTCCTTTTACGAGGAAATTCGTGAATGTAAATATTTCTGAACATAAACGAAAGATAACACGTCCTCCACAATGTAACCAATCATAGAAAATGCCGTGTGTATGTGGTGTAGCTTTACAGAATGACTCCTTCTGTCATTTTAAAGCTACACGACATTCGCTCATGTTAGAAAACCGGAGCAAAAGTGTTATATAGTATAATATCTACTATATACAATGATCAGGCATAACATTATGACCACCTGATTAATAACGTGATGGTCCCCCCATTTGCTGCCAAAACAGCCCTGACCCCTCGAGGCATGGACTCCACTAGATCCCCGAAGGTGTGCTGTGGTATCTGGCACCAAGATGTTAGCAGCAGATCCTTTAAGTCCTGTAAGTTGCTAGTTGGGGCCTCCATGGAGACTTAAAGGATACTTACAGTACTTAAAGAATACTTTTGATAGATACTGACCACTGCAGACCGGGAACAGTAACTTGTCTGTTGGATCGGATCACATGGGCCAGCCTTCGCTCCTCACGTGCATCAATGACCCTTGGCCGCCCATGACCCTGTCACCGGTTCACCACTGTTCCTTCCCTGGACCACTTTTGATAGATACTGACCACTGCAGACCCGGAACACCCCACAAGAGCTGCAGTTTTGGAGATGCTCTGATCCAGTGGTCTAGCCATCACAATTTGGTCGTCAAACTCGCTCAGATCCTTACACTTTTCCATTTTTCCTGCTTCTAACATCAACTTTGAGGACAAAATGTTGATTTGCTGCCTAGTATTTCCCACTCACTAACAGGTGCCATGATGAGGAGATACTCAGTCTTATTCACCTCACCTCTCAGTGGTCATAATGTTATGGCTGATCGGTGTATTTATAGTAGATTAGTTGACTAGTAGTAGAATATGGATTTTTCCTGTTATGTTCTGCTCTGGATTCCTGGAGAAACTCATATTTTCAGTCACTGTAATGTAAAAATCTCTCCCTGACTGTTGGAACAGGTTTTAAACACACTATCACGTGTGTGAGGTGTTTATTTCAGAGGTTTGGAAGTGATGATCCTCAACTTTATTCTGTGTTCATCGTGTGAGAGAGGAGACTCGTGAGCGTGATATGTTTAAAGATGATCACCATGACGTCATTGTCTGTTACATGGCAGTGTTGAGAGCAGTTTCTGGAGTGTTCCACTAGAGGGAAGACCGAGCTGTGGGTTTGGGATTGCGTCTGATTTCATTCTGATTTCATTGTCAGATGAAAAGTCTTTAAACTCGGGGATTGGGTTTTAACATGGAGGCTGTTAACAGGGAAGGATAAGAGATTAGAGGAGTTTTGTGCATTCGTGTGTGTGTGTGTGTGTTTGTGTGTGTGTGGCACTAACAGAGCTGTCGATGGAATGATGAACCGGTTTCACTTTAATAAAGTGAATCTATTTCAATAAACCAAATATAGAATAATTAAACCTATTAAGTTTATTTCTGGAATTTTTTTGTTGTTGTTGCTTTAGTATTTTAGTGTCAGATTATTATACTTTCTTTTTTTTAAAACAGATGATTAGATGATTAAAATAGATGATACAAAATTTATTTGTCTGTAAAATAAAACTTCATATGATTTAAAGTGTTTAAATATAATAAGAATTTTGATTATTAATCATATATTTATATAATATGTTAATATATTAAATAATGTTTTGGAATTATATATTTATTATTAATTAGATTTCTAGTTATTATATGTTATATCTTTATAATAATAATACTAATAATATTTAAAATCAGAAATGAAATACAATATTAATAAAACCATTAATATTAAATATTTTAAAGATATTAGAGTATTCACTTTTTTATTTTTTTATTTTATTATTATTACTTTGCATTGCAGAGGAAAATAATAATTATTTTTATTATATATTATGTTATCTAAATAATAATATTAATAACTAATAATAATTAACATCAGAAATTAAATAAAATATAAAAATAATTAATATTCAATATTTTACACACATAGAGATAGATAGATAGATAGATAGATAGATAGATAGATAGATAGATAGATAGATAGATAGATAGATAGATAATTACTTGCATTGTAGAGGAAAAAAATTTTTTTTCTTATTATATATAATGATATCTATATAATAATAATAATAATAATAATAATAATAATAATAATATTTAAAATCAGAAATTTAATAAATTATTAATAAAATAATTAATATTAAATATTACAGACAGACAAATAGATAGATAGATAGATAGATAGATAGATAGATAGATAGATAGATAGATAGATAGATAAATAGATATTTTCCCTTTTTTATTTTATTATTATTATTATTTTTACTTTTGCATTGTAGAGGAAAAAAAATATTTTTTTTATTATATATTATGTTGTCTATATAATAATAATAATAATAATAATTGTTATTATTATTATTATTATTATTATTATTATATTTAAAATCAGAAATTAAATAAAATGTTAATGAAATAATTAATATTAAATATTTACACACACAGATAGATAGATAGATAGATAGATAGATAGATAGATAGATAGATAGATATTTTCACTTTTTTATTTTTTATTTTATACATGTCTGGTGTTTAAAAAAATCTTGTTTCAGGTAAACCATACTCGTTCCTTTTCTGTACACTCAGATACACAGACTGATAAAATCATCGCTTCTATTCGCCTCAATCAACAGATCAGTTGCTTCTTAGCCGGTTTCAGACATTGACCCAATTCTAAAGCAAATATGGAGCTTATTTTTTTTCTCTTTTTCCCAGAGATGAACGTCAGAATGTCCTTGACTGTGTTTGTATGGATGTGGAGTGAGAGACAGTCGTCTGTAAACGCCTCGTCTTTTTATTTGGACTTTTCCAAACGCTCTTAGTCACGATCCATACCCCGGAGTCAATACACAGCTGAACACGCTTAATGGAGAGAGATCTATATTCCTGACTGACACAGAACACCCCCCACACACACACACACACACACTTTCTCATGTTTTATTACAAATTTTAAATAACGCCTCATAGACATAACAAAGCAGCACACAGCTGCGAATGAAGAGAAATATATATCAACAAGATGCAGCTGCAGGGTAAAGGTTCAAAATTAGACATTTATCACCGTTCTGCATTAAAAAAGACAAACCGTCTGACCAATATCCGTTCTGTTAAAGGAGAAGTTCACTTCCAGAACAAAAACCTACAGATAATTTCCAAGATGTTTGTGTCTTTCTTTCTTCAGTCGTAAAGAAATGATGTTTTTTGAGGAAAATATTTCAGGATGTTTCTCCATATAGTGGACTTCAATGGTGTACGGCGAGTTTGACCTTCCAGAATGAAGTTTAAATGCAGCTTCAAAGAGTTCTAAACCTCGATCCCAGCCCAGGAAGAAGAGTCTAACCATGGCTCATTTTCTTAGAAAAATAAAAAATTGTATACATTTTAACCACAAAAGCTCGTCTAGCACTAGCTCTGGGATGCGCAACCGCGATGCTCCATGCTAAGTAATCATGTCGGAAGGTTACGCGTGACGTAGACGGAGCTAGAGACCCAGTGTTTACTAGTGTGGAGAAGGAGGAGCGCTCTGAAGCTGTTGCGTGTGGAATGACACAAGGTTATATGTACCCTTTTTGTTAGTAAAGAGCGTTTGCACTTCCTTGGTCTTCGCACGTTCACTTTGAGTCTGTTGCTCCGCCTACATCACTCATGACCTTCCGATGTGATTACGTAGTACGTAGTGTTGTGGACGCGCATCACAGAGCTAGTGCTCAACAGTTAGCACTGTTGCCTCACAGCAAGAAGGTCCTGGGTTCGAATCTCAGGTCCGAACAGGCAGGGGCCTTTCTGTGTGGAGTTTGCATGTTCTCCCCGTGCCTGCGTGGGTTTACTCCGCGACAAAATGTACAAAATGATTGGTCATTCTAAATTTCCCATAGGAGTTAGAGTGAGTGTGTGTGGTTGTCTGTCTATATGTGTGGCCCTGTGATGGACTGGTGACCTGTCCAGGGTGTACCCCTGCCTTTCACCCAATGTGTGCTGGGATAGGATCCAGCAGATCCCCCATGACCCTAATTAGGAATAAAGTGGGTATAGAAAATGGATGGATGGATTCTACAAGCAAATAGAACATTCTACAATAGAACATGCAGAACTTCGAATGGTTCCTTCAAACTTTAATTCCTCTTATATATCTTTTATTAGTTAAGAAAAAAAAAGTTTTTTTATCTGTTTATAGTCAAATTTAAAATGAAAATGTAGCAACCAATCAGAATCCAGAATTCAGCAACAGTGTGCTATAAGTCTGTCTCTCTCTCTCTCACTCTCTCTCTCTCTCCATATATATATATATATATACACACAAAGTGTGTGTGTGAGATAAGTTCATCATGTATGATTGTGTGTGTGTGTAATTGGGGCAGTTTGTCTCCTGGGTATTTGTCATAAAACTGTACTTTGAGCGTCTCTGTGGGTTTCTCAGTGAAAGGTTAATTAGATCGCAGAAAGGAAAGAAGACTGAAGGAAGGAAAGGAAAAGAAAAGACGAAAGAGAGCGAGCGAGAGAGAGAGATAGAGAGAGAGAGAGGGAAAACAGAAGGCTCACACCTGGATTTTGACTTGATGTGACTTTGGAGTACTCAGGATAGCACCGTGTTGTTTTTTTTTTTCTTCTTCCGTTTATGATGTCGGATCGTTCTTAATAGGAAGAAGAAGAAAAGAAAAGACAGAAAACAGATTTTCCGGAGTGCTGATTTTTCCGGATCTTTAAATCAAGAATGGCTTGGACACTCAGAGTGTAAATGGCGTGAGAGGAAGAATCAACTTAGTCGATTTGTTGAGAGAGAGAGAGAGAGAGAGAGAGAGTTGTATAGCAGGAGGATGAGTGTGAGATGGGAGACAGAGGGACTGCAGACTGTGGGAATCGTCTGCCTGGTGTTCATGTTCCTCAAACTCATGCACTTACTCGGGCTCATAGACATCACAGAGACAGGTGAGAGACAGACGGAGAGAGAGAGAGAGAGAGAGAGAGATAGACAGATCAGCCTCTTATGATGTTCTCCCTTCAGTTTGTTGTATTTCTGTGATCAAAAAAATAAGCAAAAAAAAGAAAAATGTTTGACTTTGACTCTTCTCTTTCTTTTCTTTTTTTTACTCTCTTCTTTCCTCTACCACTCATCCACTCACATCCCTCTCTGCCTCACTCGCTTTTTGTGCTCCGCGTGTGAAGACGGTGAGCATAATCACGGTGAAAACCGACCCAGACGTTTTGTCCTCTGTTCACTTTTTTCTTCCTCTGTCTTGCTGTCGTCTCGTGGACTTTGTCTCTGTCGTCTCTGTGGTCTCTGTGTCTTGGTGTGGCGGTGCTTTCTGTTTCCAACTGTGTGATTGGTTCCTTTCGATCTATTCATCCATCTTTTATTCTTCAACGCTAAATATCTAGCATGTTAGAGCGAGAAAAAAAAAACGGAAAAATTTAACCTTTCTGCTCCAGGTTAACGTGGTTGGAGTGTAAGAGGAGCTTCTAGCTAACGGTTTAGCATCGAGGCACTATTTAGGAAAAATAGAGGATTCTTAAGGGTTCTGTTTATTTACACAGAACCTGTGAGTGCTTTATTATGCTAGATTTATGGAAAACAAAACCAGATATGTGGATATAAAAAATTAAATACCACAAATCAAATGATTATATGAATCATTTCTAATGAACTGTTCTTATTATCAGTCTTTAGGCCATGCCTACTTTTGTAAAACTTTTCTAATCCTAGTGTCAGAACCCACAAACCTGACACCGTTTTAGCACGATGCTAATCTGGAGGCTATGATCCTTCCCCTTATGTTTCAGCCAGGCTCGTTCTTTTAAAACGATCATATTAGCCAATCACACAGAAAAAGGCTTCCCTTTTGTCCACATGTCCATTTCTGTCTTTATCTCTTTCTTTCTCTTTACTTGTCTTCCACTACTATGCTAACTCTTTCTCGATCTCACTCCCCCCCTTCCTTCCTTCATTCCCATGGCTCGTTCACTCCATCACTCCATCCTGTCTGTCGAACCTGTGTCCCGTTTCATCCCTCTCTCCCTCCCTCCCTCCCTCCCTGTCTCATTCTCTGCCCCTCTTCTCCTGTCTTCCGTCACTGTTTTTCTCCCGTAGACAGCAGCGACAGCGACTTGGAGCTGGCCACCGTCAGGCACCAACCCGAGGGCCTGGAGCAGCTGCAGGCTCAGACCAAGTTCACCCGCAAGGAGCTGCAGTCGCTCTACAGGGGCTTCAAAAACGTGAGAACCTGCTGAGCGCCGCTTCGGGGTGGAGCTTATGAACTTGCATTGCAGTTTTTCCCAGGAGTGACAAACTATACATTTACACCGATCAGGCATAACATTATGACCACTGAGAGGTAAAGTGAATAACGCTGATGATCTCCTCATCATGGCACCTGTTAGTGGGTGGGATATATTAGGCAGCAAGTCAACATTTTGTCCTCAAAGTTGATGTGTAAGAAGCAGGAAAAATGGACAAGCGTAAGGATTTGAGTGAGTTTGACGAAGGGCCAAATTGCGATGGCTAGACCACTGGATCAGAGCATCTCCAAAACTGCAGCTCTTGTGGGGTGTTCCCGGTCTGCAGTGGTCAGTATCTATCAAAAGTATCCTTTAAGTCCTGTAAGTATTATTTAAGTCCCCATGGAGGCCCCACCTCACAACTTACAGGATTTAAAGGATCTGCTGCTAAGATCTTGGTTCCAGATACCACAGCACACCTTCAGGGATCTAGTGCCTCAACAGTTCAGGGCTGTGTTAGCAGCAAATGGGGGACTAACACAATATCAGGGCTGGTGGTCATAATGTTATGCTTGATCTGTGTATATATCTATGGTCACTCCATAACTAGTTATTTTCTAGCTATACTGTGATTGGTTATGACGCGAAGATGATGATAAATTTATGATGGCACTATTAGCGTCTGTGTAACATTAGCACCGGTTAAGCTTCAGGTGTAAAATCTAGGTCTTAAACCTGAGGTCAAACTCCAGGCTACAGACTCCAGACACTGCATTAAATCATCTGAAGCATGATGTGCGCCGAGATTTAGGACAGCGAGAGATGTGCGGCTGTGGGTTTAATTAGACCTTTAATGAGTCCTTCTCTTCTCTTTCCATTTCAGGAATGCCCGAGTGGCCTGGTCGATGAGGAAACTTTCAAGACCATCTACTCTCAGTTTTTTCCCCAAGGAGGTAAAAAAGGGACCTATTTTATTTCTTTTTTTGTGACGTATTTAAAAACAAAAACACTTTTTTTATTTATACGGTTTTCTTTTCTTTTCCTAGACGCCACCACGTACGCTCACTTCCTGTTTAACGCTTTCGATCTGGACAGAAACGGCTCCATTCGCTTCGAGGTAAAGCTATCTCTAATCTCTAATCACGAGGCCATTCTAAATCAACTTCCATGATGTTTCAGCTTGTTAGATGCTTTCACTCATTTCCAGCTTGAAGTTGTCATGTTCTGTTGGCAGATCGTTTGGTTTCTTTATAGAAATAAAGGCTTAAAATGAGGCTTAAAAAGAAGGAGTTAAAATACATGCTAATGTAAGGCGTGGGGTCTGAAATAAATATAGACGATGGACTTGGAAATATGGACGGCTCGGAACTTTCCTCATTCCTGCTCTTCCCTCCCCATGACATTATGCAAGACCAAAATAAAAGTCCTTAGAGAAAACAGAAATACAGTAGAATACAACTGACATAAATTAAACAACTTCACACTAAGATGACATTTCTTATTTCATTTACACCTGATGATGTTCTGATTGGTCTTCTGTTTATATAATAGAGCTGATGTGATTGTATTTCTATACAGTGGAATGAAATCCAGTCTACAGTACAGTCTGATGTTTTATAGCTGCTCCTTGTTATCACAGTTCTCCTTTCTGATTGGTCAGCAAACCCCACGTTTTTCTATAACTTCCGAATACAACATCGTTTTGGTTTATTTTTACACCAGGATCGTCTTCTGTTATATTATATTACATTACAGTACATTATTTCTAAATAAAGCGCTCACAACTCAAACAGCAGATCAATTCAATTTGTCACGAACAGCTGCAGGACCTGCACAATAAACTCTGATTATATTACACTCCTGCATTCTGCTGCGTCTGCGGTATTTACGCATCACGTCACACATCTGTACTGTAACACATCACGTCACACATCTGTACTGTAACACATCACGTCACACATCTGTACTGTAACACATCATGCATCTGTACTGTAACACATCACACATCTGTACTGTAACACCACACCTTTGTACTGTAACACATCACACATCTGTACTGTAACACATAACACATCTGTACTGTAACACCACACCTTTGTACTGTAACACATCACACATCTGTACTGTAACACATCACGTCACACATCTGTACTATAACACATCACGCATCTGTACTGTAACACATCACACATCTGTACTGTAACACCACACCTTTGTACTGCAACACATCACACATCTGTACTGTAACACATCATGTCACACATCTGTACTGTAACACATCACACATCTGTACTGTAACACATCACGTCACACATCTGTACTATAACACATCACGCATCTGTACTGTAACACATCACACATCTGTACTGTAACACCACACCTTTGTACTGTAACACATCACACATCTGTACTGTAACACATCATGTCACACATCTGTACTGTAACACACCACACCTTTGTACTGTAACACATCACACCTTTGTACTGTAACACATCACACATCTGTACTGTAACACATCACACATCTGTACTGTAACACACCACACCTTTGTACTGTAAAACATCACACATCTGTACTGTAACACATCATGTCACACCTCTGTACTATAACACATCACACCTCTGTACTGTAACACATCACACCTCTGTACTGTAACACATCACACATCTGTACTGTAACATATCACACCACACATCTGTACTGTAACACATCACACCACACATCTGTACTGCAACACATCACACATCTGTACTGTAACACATCACGTCACACCTCTGTACTGTAACACATCACATATCTGTACTGTAACACATCACACCACACCTCTGTACTGTAACACATCACACATCTGTACTGTATCTGTAGTGTTGTGTTGTATTACAGTATGTAGTGTTGTGTTGTGTTGTATTACAGTATGTAGTGTAGTGTAGTGTTGTGTTACAGTATGTAGTGTAGTGTTGTGTTGTATTACAGTATGTAGTGTAGTGTAGTGTTGTGTTACAGTATGTAGTGTAGTGTTGTGTTGTATTACAGTATGTAGTGTAGTGTTGTGTTGTATTACAGTATGTAGTGTAGTGTTGTATTACAGTATGTAGTGTTGTGTTGTATTACAGTATTAATGTATGTACTGTTGTGTTGTATTACAGTGTGTAGTGTTGTATTATATTACAGTGTGTAGTATTGTGTTGTATTACAGTATGTAATGTAGTGTTGTGTTGTATTACAGTGTGTAGTGTTGTGTTGTATTACAGTATGTAGTGTAGTGTTGTATTACAATGTGTTGTGTTGTGTTGTATTACAGTGTGTAGTGTAGTGTTGTATTACAGTATGTAGTGTAGTGTTGTATTACAGTATGTAGTGTAGTGTTGTATTACAGTATGTAGTGTTGTGTTGTATTACAGTATGTAGTGTTGTGTTGTATTACAGTATGTAGTGTTGTGTTGTATTACAGTATGTAATGTAGTGTTGTATTACAGTATGTAGTGTAGTGTACTGTTGTATTACAGTGTGTAGTGTAGTGTTGTGTTGTATTACAGTGTGTAGTGTAGTGTTGTATTACAGTATGTAGTGTTGTGTTGTATTACAGTGTGTAGTGTTGTGTTGTATTACAGTATGTAGTGTTGTGTTGTATTACAGTATGTAGTGTAGTGTAGTGTTGTATTACAGTGTGTAGTGTAGTGTAGTGTTGTATTACAGTATGTAGTGTTGTGTTGTATTACAGTGTGTAGTGTTGTGTTGTATTACAGTATGTAGTGTAGTGTTGTATTACAATGTGTTGTGTTGTGTTGTATTACAGTATGTAGTGTTGTGTTGTATTACAGTATGTAGTGTTGTGTTGTATTACAGTGTGTAGTGTAGTGTTGTGTTGTATTACAGTGTGTAGTATTGTGTTGTATTACAGTATGTAGTGTTGTGTTGTATTACAGTGTGTAGTGTTGTGTTGTATTACAGTATGTAGTGTAGTGTTGTATTACAGTATGTAATGTAGTGTTGTATTACAGTGTGTAGTGTAGTGTAGTGTTGTATTACAGTATGTAGTGTAGTGTACTGTTGTATTACAGTGTGTAGTGTAGTGTACTGTTGTATTACAGTGTGTAGTGTAGTGTACTGTTGTATTACAGTGTGTAGTGTAGTGTTGTGTTGTATTACAGTGTGTAGTATTGTGTTGTATTACAGTATGTAGTGTTGTGTTGTATTACAGTGTGTAGTGTTGTGTTGTATTACAGTATGTAATGTAGTGTTGTATTACAGTGTGTAGTGTAGTGTTGTATTACAGTGTGTAGTGTAGTGTAGTGTTGTATTACAGTATGTAGTGTAGTGTTGTATTACAGTGTGTAGTGTAGTGTTGTATTACAGTATGTAGTGTAGTGTTGTATTACAGTGTGTAGTGTAGTGTTGTATTACAGTGTGTAGTGTTGTGTTGTATTACAGTGTGTAGTGTTGTGTTGTATTACAGTGTGTAGTGTAGTGTTGTATTACAGTATGTAGTGTAGTGTAGTGTTGTATTACAGTGTGTAGTGTAGTGTTGTATTACAGTATGTAGTGTAGTGTTGTGTTGTATTACAGTGTGTAGTGTTGTGTTGTATTACAGTATGTAGTGTTGTGTTGTATTACAGTGTGTAGTGTTGTGTTGTATTACAGTATGTAGTGTAGTGTTGTATTACAGTATGTAGTGTTGTGTTGTATTACAGTATGTAGTGTAGTGTTGTATTACAGTATGTAGTGTAGTGTACTGTTGTATTACAGTGTGTAGTGTAGTGTTGTATTACAGTGTGTAGTGTAGTGTTGTATTACAGTATGTAGTGTTGTGTTGTATTACAGTGTGTAGTGTAGTGTTGTGTTGTATTACAGTATGTAGTGTAGTGTTGTATTACAGTGTGTAGTGTTGTGTTGTATTACAGTATGTAGTGTTGTGTTGTATTACAGTGTGTAGTGTAGTGTTGTATTACAGTATGTAGTGTTGTGTTGTATTACAGTATGTTGTGTAGTGTAGTGTTGTGTTGTATTACAGTATGTAGTGTTGTGTTGTATTACAGTATGTTGTGTAGTGTAGTGTTGTGTTGTGTTACAGTATGTAGTGTTGTGTTGTGTTGTATTACAGTATGTAGTGTAGTGTTGTGTTGTGTTGTGTTACAGTATGTAGTGTAGTGTTGTGTTGTGTTGTGTTGTGTTACAGTATGTAGTGTAGTGTTGTGTTGTATTACAGTATGTAGTGTAGTGTTGTGTTGTGTTGTGTTACAGTATGTAGTGTAGTGTTGTGTTGTATTACAGTATGTAGTGTAGTGTTGTGTTGTGTTGTATTACAGTATGTAGTGTAGTGTAGTGTTGTGTTGTGTTGTGTTACAGTATGTAGTGTAGTGTTGTGTTGTATTACAGTATGTAGTGTAGTGTTGTGTTGTATTACAGTATGTAGTGTAGTGTAGTGTTGTGTTGTATTACAGTATGTAGTGTTGTGTTGTATTACAGTATGTTGTGTAGTGTAGTGTTGTGTTGTATTACAGTATGTAGTGTTGTGTTGTATTACAGTATGTTGTGTAGTGTAGTGTTGTGTTACAGTATGTAGTGTTGTGTTGTATTACAGTATTAATGTATGTACTGTTGTGTTGTATTACAGTGTGTAGTGTTGTATTATATTACAGTGTGTAGTATTGTGTTGTATTACAGTATGTAATGTAGTGTTGTGTTGTATTACAGTGTGTAGTGTAGTGTTGTATTACAGTGTGTAGTGTTGTGTTGTATTACAGTGTGTAGTGTTGTGTTGTATTACAGTATGTAGTGTAGTGTTGTATTACAGTGTGTAGTGTTGTGTTGTATTACAGTGTGTAGTGTTGTATTACAGTGTGTAGTGTAGTGTTGTATTACAGTATGTAGTGTTGTGTTGTATTACAGTATGTAATGTAGTGTTGTATTACAGTGTGTAGTGTAGTGTTGTATTACAGTATGTAGTGTAGTGTACTGTTGTATTACAGTGTGTAGTGTAGTGTTGTGTTGTATTACAGTGTGTAGTGTAGTGTTGTGTTGTATTACAGTATGTAGTGTTGTGTTGTATTACAGTGTGTAGTGTAGTGTTGTATTACAGTATGTAGTGTAGTGTTGTATTACAGTGTGTAGTGTAGTGTTGTGTTGTATTACAGTGTGTAGTGTAGTGTTGTGTTGTATTACAGTATGTAGTGTTGTGTTGTATTACAGTGTGTAGTGTAGTGTTGTATTACAGTATGTAGTGTAGTGTTGTATTACAGTGTGTAGTGTAGTGTTGTATTACAGTATGTAGTGTAGTGTTGTATTACAGTGTGTAGTGTTGTGTTGTATTACAGTGTGTAGTGTAGTGTTGTATTACAGTGTGTAGTGTTGTGTTGTATTACAGTATGTAGTGTTGTGTTGTATTACAGTGTGTAGTGTAGTGTTGTATTACAGTATGTAGTGTAGTGTTGTATTACAGTGTGTAGTGTTGTGTTGTATTACAGTATGTAGTGTTGTGTTGTATTACAGTATGTAATGTAGTGTTGTATTACAGTATGTAGTGTAGTGTACTGTTGTATTACAGTGTGTAGTGTAGTGTACTGTTGTATTACAGTGTGTAGTGTAGTGTACTGTTGTATTACAGTGTGTAGTGTAGTGTTGTGTTGTATTACAGTGTGTAGTGTAGTGTTGTATTACAGTGTGTAGTGTAGTGTAGTGTTGTATTACAGTGTGTAGTGTTGTGTTGTATTACAGTATGTAATGTAGTGTTGTATTACAGTGTGTAGTGTAGTGTAGTGTTGTATTACAGTATGTAGTGTAGTGTACTGTTGTATTACAGTGTGTAGTGTAGTGTTGTATTACAGTGTGTAGTGTTGTGTTGTATTACAGTGTGTAGTGTAGTGTTGTATTACAGTGTGTAGTGTTGTGTTGTATTACAGTATGTAGTGTTGTGTTGTATTACAGTGTGTAGTGTAGTGTTGTATTACAGTATGTAGTGTAGTGTTGTATTACAGTATGTAATGTAGTGTTGTATTACAGTGTGTAGTGTAGTGTAGTGTTGTATTACAGTATGTAGTGTAGTGTACTGTTGTATTACAGTGTGTAGTGTAGTGTTGTGTTGTATTACAGTGTGTAGTGTAGTGTTGTATTACAGTGTGTAGTGTAGTGTAGTGTTGTATTACAGTGTGTAGTGTTGTGTTGTATTACAGTATGTAATGTAGTGTTGTATTACAGTGTGTAGTGTAGTGTACTGTTGTATTACAGTGTGTAGTGTAGTGTTGTGTTGTATTACAGTGTGTAGTGTAGTGTTGTATTACAGTGTGTAGTGTAGTGTAGTGTTGTATTACAGTGTGTAGTGTTGTGTTGTATTACAGTATGTAATGTAGTGTTGTATTACAGTGTGTAGTGTAGTGTAGTGTTGTATTACAGTATGTAGTGTAGTGTACTGTTGTATTACAGTGTGTAGTGTAGTGTACTGTTGTATTACAGTGTGTAGTGTAGTGTACTGTTGTATTACAGTGTGTAGTGTAGTGTTGTGTTGTATTACAGTGTGTAGTGTAGTGTTGTATTACAGTGTGTAGTGTAGTGTAGTGTTGTATTACAGTGTGTAGTGTTGTGTTGTATTACAGTATGTAATGTAGTGTTGTATTACAGTGTGTAGTGTAGTGTAGTGTTGTATTACAGTATGTAGTGTAGTGTTGTGTTGTATTACAGTGTGTAGTGTAGTGTTGTATTACAGTGTGTAGTGTAGTGTACTGTTGTATTACAGTGTGTAGTGTAGTGTTGTATTACAGTGTGTAGTGTAGTGTACTGTTGTATTACAGTGTGTAGTGTAGTGTTGTATTACAGTGTGTAGTGTAGTGTAGTGTTGTATTACAGTGTGTAGTGTAGTGTTGTATTACAGTGTGTAGTGTAGTGTACTGTTGTATTACAGTGTGTAGTGTAGTGTTGTGTTGTATTACAGTGTGTAGTGTAGTGTTGTATTACAGTGTGTAGTGTAGTGTACTGTTGTATTACAGTGTGTAGTGTAGTGTACTGTTGTATTACAGTGTGTAGTGTAGTGTTGTGTTGTATTACAGTGTGTAGTGTTGTGTTGTATTACAGTGTGTAGTGTAGTGTTGTATTACAGTGTGTAGTGTAGTGTAGTGTTGTATTACAGTGTGTAGTGTAGTGTTGTGTTGTATTACAGTGTGTAGTGTTGTGTTGTATTACAGTGTGTAGTGTTGTGTTGTATTACAGTGTGTAGTGTAGTGTTGTGTTGTATTACAGTATGTAGTGTTGTGTTGTATTACAGTATGTAGTGTAGTGTTGTATTACAGTATGTAGTGTAGTGTACTGTTGTATTACAGTGTGTAGTGTTGTGTTGTATTACAGTGTGTAGTGTAGTGTTGTATTACAGTGTGTAGTGTAGTGTTGTATTACAGTGTGTAGTGTAGTGTAGTGTTGTATTACAGTATGTAGTGTAGTGTTGTATTACAGTATGTAGTGTAGTGTTGTATTACAGTGTGTATTGTAGTGTTGTGTTGTATTACAGTGTGTAGTGTAGTGTTGTATTACAGTATGTAGTGTTGTGTTGTATTACAGTATGTAGTGTAGTGTTGTATTACAGTGTGTAGTGTAGTGTTGTGTTGTATTACAGTGTGTAGTGTTGTATTACAGTGTGTAGTGTAGTGTTGTATTACAGTATGTAGTGTAGTGTTGTATTACAGTGTGTAGTGTTGTGTTGTATTACAGTGTGTAGTGTTGTATTACAGTGTGTAGTGTAGTGTTGTATTACAGTATGTAGTGTTGTGTTGTATTACAGTGTGTAGTGTTGTATTACAGTATGTAGTGTAGTGTTGTATTACAGTATGTAGTGTTGTGTTGTATTACAGTGTGTAGTATTGTGTTGTATTACAGTATGTAGTGTAGTGTTGTATTACAGTATGTAGTGTTGTGTTGTATTACAGTATGTAGTGTAGTGTTGTATTACAGTATGTAGTGTAGTGTTGTATTACAGTGTGTAGTGTAGTGTTGTATTACAGTATGTAGTGTAGTGTTGTATTACAGTGTGTAGTGTAGTGTAGTGTAGTGTTGTATTACAGTGTGTAGTGTAGTGTTGTATTACAGTATGTAGTGTAGTGTTGTATTACAGTGTGTAGTGTAGTGTAGTGTTGTATTACAGTGTGTAGTGTAGTGTTGTATTACAGTGTGTAGTGTAGTGTTGTATTACAGTATGTAGTGTTGTGTTGTATTACAGTATGTAGTGTAGTGTTGTATTACAGTGTGTAGTGTAGTGTAGTGTTGTATTACAGTGTGTAGTGTAGTGTTGTATTACAGTGTGTAGTGTAGTGTAGTGTTGTATTACAGTGTGTAGTGTTGTGTTGTATTACAGTGTGTAGTGTAGTGTAGTGTTGTATTACAGTGTGTAGTGTAGTGTAGTGTTGTATTACAGTGTGTAGTGTTGTGTTGTATTACAGTGTGTAGTGTAGTGTAGTGTTGTATTACAGTGTGTAGTGTAGTGTAGTGTTGTATTACAGTGTGTAGTGTAGTGTTGTATTACAGTGTGTAGTGTAGTGTAGTGTTGTATTACAGTGTGTAGTGTTGTGTTGTATTACAGTATGTAATGTAGTGTTGTATTACAGTGTGTAGTGTAGTGTAGTGTTGTATTACAGTATGTAGTGTAGTGTTGTGTTGTATTACAGTGTGTAGTGTAGTGTTGTATTACAGTGTGTAGTGTAGTGTTGTGTTGTATTACAGTATGTAATGTAGTGTTGTATTACAGTGTGTAGTGTAGTGTAGTGTTGTATTACAGTATGTAGTGTAGTGTTGTGTTGTATTACAGTGTGTAGTGTAGTGTTGTATTACAGTGTGTAGTGTAGTGTTGTATTACAGTGTGTAGTGTAGTGTTGTATTACAGTATGTAATGTAGTGTAGTGTTGTATTACAGTATGTAGTGTAGTGTTGTATTACAGTATGTAGTGTAGTGTTGTGTTGTATTACAGTATGTAGTGTAGTGTAGTGTTGTATTACAGTGTGTAGTGTAGTGTTGTATTACAGTGTGTAGTGTAGTGTAGTGTTGTATTACAGTGTGTAGTGTTGTGTTGTATTACAGTATGTAATGTAGTGTTGTATTACAGTGTGTAGTGTAGTGTAGTGTTGTATTACAGTATGTAGTGTAGTGTTGTGTTGTATTACAGTGTGTAGTGTAGTGTTGTATTACAGTGTGTAGTGTAGTGTTGTATTACAGTGTGTAGTGTAGTGTTGTATTACAGTATGTAATGTAGTGTAGTGTTGTATTACAGTATGTAGTGTAGTGTTGTATTACAGTATGTAGTGTAGTGTTGTATTACAGTGTGTAGTGTTGTGTTGTATTACAGTATGTAATGTAGTGTTGTGTTGTATTACAGTATGTAGTGTTGTGTTGTATTACAGTGTGTAGTGTTGTGTTGTATTACAGTATGTAGTGTTGTGTTGTATTACAGTATGTAGTGTTGTGTTGTATTACAGTGTGTAGTGTTGTGTTGTATTACAGTATGTAGTGTTGTGTTGTATTACAGTATGTAGTGTTGTATTACAGTGTGTAGTGTTGTGTTGTATTACAGTATGTAGTGTAGTGTTGTATTACAGTATGTAGTGTTGTGTTGTATTACAGTATGTAGTGTTGTGTTGTATTACAGTGTGTAGTGTTGTGTTGTATTACAGTATGTAGTGTTGTGTTGTATTACAGTATGTAGTGTTGTGTTGTATTACAGTGTGTAGTGTTGTGTTGTATTACAGTGTGTAGTGTAGTGTAGTGTTGTATTACAGTATGTAGTGTTGTGTTGTATTACAGTATGTAGTGTAGTGTTGTATTACAGTGTGTAGTGTAGTGTTGTATTACAGTATGTAGTGTTGTGTTGTATTACAGTGTGTAGTGTAGTGTAGTGTTGTATTACAGTATGTAGTGTTGTGTTGTATTACAGTATGTAGTGTAGTGTTGTATTACAGTGTGTAGTGTAGTGTTGTATTACAGTATGTAGTGTTGTGTTGTATTACAGTATGTAGTGTTGTGTTGTATTACAGTGTGTAGTGTAGTGTTGTATTACAGTGTGTAGTGTAGTGTTGTGTTGTATTACAGTGTGTAATGTAGTGTTGTGTTGTATTACAGTGTGTAGTGTTGTATTACAGTATGTAGTGTTGTGTTGTATTACAGTATGTAGTGTTGTGTTGTATTACAGTGTGTAGTGTAGTGTTGTATTACAGTGTGTAGTGTAGTGTTGTGTTGTATTACAGTGTGTAATGTAGTGTTGTGTTGTATTACAGTGTGTAGTGTTGTATTACAGTATGTAGTGTTGTGTTGTATTACAGTATGTAGTGTTGTGTTGTATTACAGTGTGTAGTGTAGTGTTGTATTACAGTATGTAGTGTAGTGTTGTATTACAGTGTGTAGTGTTGTGTTGTATTACAGTGTGTAGTGTAGTGTTGTATTACAGTGTGTAGTGTAGTGTTGTATTACAGTATGTAATGTAGTGTTGTGTTGTATTACAGTGTGTAGTGTAGTGTTGTATTACAGTATGTAGTGTAGTGTTGTGTTGTATTACAGTGTGTAGTGTTGTGTTGTATTACAGTGTGTAGTGTAGTGTTGTATTACAGTATGTAATGTAGTGTTGTGTTGTATTACAGTATGTAGTGTTGTGTTGTATTACAGTGTGTAGTGTTGTGTTGTATTACAGTATGTAGTGTTGTGTTGTATTACAGTATGTAGTGTTGTGTTGTATTACAGTGTGTAGTGTTGTGTTGTATTACAGTATGTAGTGTTGTGTTGTATTACAGTATGTAGTGTTGTATTACAGTGTGTAGTGTTGTGTTGTATTACAGTATGTAGTGTAGTGTTGTATTACAGTATGTAGTGTTGTGTTGTATTACAGTATGTAGTGTTGTGTTGTATTACAGTGTGTAGTGTTGTGTTGTATTACAGTATGTAGTGTTGTGTTGTATTACAGTATGTAGTGTTGTGTTGTATTACAGTGTGTAGTGTTGTGTTGTATTACAGTGTGTAGTGTAGTGTAGTGTTGTATTACAGTATGTAGTGTTGTGTTGTATTACAGTATGTAGTGTAGTGTTGTATTACAGTGTGTAGTGTAGTGTTGTATTACAGTATGTAGTGTTGTGTTGTATTACAGTGTGTAGTGTAGTGTAGTGTTGTATTACAGTATGTAGTGTTGTGTTGTATTACAGTATGTAGTGTAGTGTTGTATTACAGTGTGTAGTGTAGTGTTGTATTACAGTATGTAGTGTTGTGTTGTATTACAGTATGTAGTGTTGTGTTGTATTACAGTGTGTAGTGTAGTGTTGTATTACAGTGTGTAGTGTAGTGTTGTGTTGTATTACAGTGTGTAATGTAGTGTTGTGTTGTATTACAGTGTGTAGTGTTGTATTACAGTATGTAGTGTTGTGTTGTATTACAGTATGTAGTGTTGTGTTGTATTACAGTGTGTAGTGTAGTGTTGTATTACAGTGTGTAGTGTAGTGTTGTGTTGTATTACAGTGTGTAATGTAGTGTTGTGTTGTATTACAGTGTGTAGTGTTGTATTACAGTATGTAGTGTTGTGTTGTATTACAGTATGTAGTGTTGTGTTGTATTACAGTGTGTAGTGTAGTGTTGTATTACAGTATGTAGTGTAGTGTTGTATTACAGTGTGTAGTGTTGTGTTGTATTACAGTGTGTAGTGTAGTGTTGTATTACAGTGTGTAGTGTAGTGTTGTATTACAGTATGTAATGTAGTGTTGTGTTGTATTACAGTGTGTAGTGTAGTGTTGTATTACAGTATGTAGTGTAGTGTTGTGTTGTATTACAGTGTGTAGTGTTGTGTTGTATTACAGTGTGTAGTGTAGTGTTGTATTACAGTGTGTAGTGTTGTGTTGTATTACAGTGTGTAGTGTTGTGTTGTATTACAGTGTGTAGTGTTGTGTTGTATTACAGTGTGTAGTGTAGTGTTGTATTACAGTATGTAATGTAGTGTTGTGTTGTATTACAGTATGTAGTGTTGTGTTGTATTACAGTGTGTAGTGTTGTGTTGTATTACAGTGTGTAGTGTTGTGTTGTATTACAGTGTGTAGTGTTGTGTTGTATTACAGTGTGTAGTGTAGTGTTGTATTACAGTATGTAATGTAGTGTTGTGTTGTATTACAGTATGTAGTGTTGTGTTGTATTACAGTGTGTAGTGTTGTGTTGTATTACAGTATGTAGTGTAGTGTTGTATTACAGTGTGTTGTGTTGTGTTGTATTACAGTGTGTATTGTATCCTATCATATTGTGTGTTATTGTGTTTTATTGTGATATATTGTACCCTTACTGTATGTGACTGACTCTGATTGTGTATATGTTTGGGATTGTGTTGTAGGATTTTGTGATCGGTCTGTCCGTGCTCCTGAGGGGCTCCGTCACCGAGAAGCTCAACTGGGCCTTCAACCTGTATGACATCAACAAAGATGGCTACATCACCAAAGAGGTCATTTTTCTCTTCTCTTATTGTTTATTCTTGTTTTGTTTATTTCCTGTTTAGTAAAGAAGACAAACTTAATTTTTTCTCCATTTTACATTTTACACTCTACTGGACCACGTTATTTTTGAGTAAGATCATCCGTACGGTCACTTCGTCAGTGCTTTGTCCACTCCTGCAAAAGGAATCAATTCTGAACGATTCTTTAAATGATAGCTTTTAATTTTACTTTCAAAACTGTAAAGTCAAAAATCTTTTTATTTATCTTCTATTTCCTGTTAGCGTATTCTACTTTACAGCATCATCTGCTGTAGAGAATACAGCTGTTTATGTGTATGTGTGTGTTTGTGTGTGTGTGTGTGTGTGTGTTTGTGTGTGTGTGTGTATGTTTGTGTGTTGCAGGAAATGCTGCTGATCATGAAGTCTATCTACGACATGATGGGCAGATACACTTACCCCAGCGTACGGGATGAAGCACCATCTGAACATGTGGAGAAGTTCTTTCAGGTAAACACGCTCACACACACACACACACACACACATTATTACCCAGTAAAACACCGCAGTGCTTCTCTGATCCACTGATTTCTGCAGAAAATGGACAGAAATCAAGACGGCGTGGTGACCATCGAGGAGTTCATTGAGACGTGTCAGAAGGTATTGACTCTCGTTTCGTTCAAACTGATCAAATCGTGACAGAAGAATAATCGTATCATTATGGAACGATATTCTGATTTTAGATTCAATTTTGATTAAACTATGGCTTTTAGTTCTTTTCTTTTTTTTATTACATTTTTTGCAGACATACAAAATGTGTTACCTCAGTTACAGGAAACACGATGTCTGATGAGAGGAGAAACAAGAAACAAACCAGTTTATACACCCACAACCCTTCTAATAGGCCACAAAAAATGAAATACAATACAATAAAATAAAACAAAATAAATAAATAAAATAAAAAAAAGATAATAATAAAATAAATAAATAAATGAATGAATATAAATGAAATAATAGATATATAGATAGATAGTGATTGTGAATTTCCCTTTGGGATGAATAAAGTATCTATCTATCTATCTATCTATCTATCTATCTAGATAGATAGATAGATAGATAGATAGATAGATAGATAGATAGATAGATAGATAGAAAAATTAGAAAGAAAGAAAGACAAAGATCTTGTAAAGTGGCTCTCCAGCAGGACTCAAGAAAACTGGTTTTTATTCTTTCTTTGCAAACATAATAATAATAATAATAATAATGATAATAGCAACAAGTTTCCTTGTCCTTCATTATTTTGCTGTAACACCTGTTTTATTTCTTGCCTATGTGTTTATTTTTACTTGTTTTATTTAAACAAAGTGCCTATGAGCTTAGGATAAACTATCATGAAGTAAAAAGTGAAAAACTTTTCATCTTTATCCTTTCATCCTTGTCGTGTCTTCGTTGCAGGACGAAAACATCATGAGCTCCATGCAACTCTTCGAGAATGTGATATAAAGATATATAAAGCAGACCAACAACAACAACAACAAACTCCTGGGGGGAAAAAAAAGAAAAACACTCCTTCATTATTTAAATCTTCTCACACCGAGCCAGGAGCACAGCATCCGGCACCCCAACTGGCACCGATAAAGACAAGACACGGGGGGGGGGCAGAGGAAAGGGGTGGGTGGGTGTTAAGGTCGGGGTGGGGGAGGGGACTTCCTGGACTGAAGGAGATCGGATCTTCGACTCGCTCCCTGCTCCAGTCTTGAACAGATCGAGATCGAGAGGATTATCCTGGATTCAGCACGCTTTCTTCCAGCCACCACCACCAGGGGGCGCCAAAGACTTATAGAAGCACAAGGGAGGGTCAGAGGGAGGGATGGGATGGGGGAAAAAACGACACAAAGACAAAAAAAAACAAATCAACCTTAAGCATGCTCATCCAAAACGATGTGTGATTTTTGTTTCCTTTCGTGGTTTGCCTGCACTGAGAATGACAAAGTTGTACATTTCTTTTATTCCTTTTTCGTTGGCGGGCCAGTAGATTTCTCCTGACACACACACACACACACTACAGGACTGGTATGTATAGCGTGACGTAGCGTAACTTCTCATTTCTGCTCGAATCTTTATTGCACTGATCATCAACCAGGCATCTAAGGTGACATATCAAGCCACGGTTTTGGCTTTTCCTTTCTTTAAAAAAATTAAAATTAAATAAAGTGTGTAAGATTTTTGAAGACGTTTTGTTTAGTGCTGTTTAGATTAAATTCAGGGGGGGTGGGGGGGGTTGTGGTATCGTGAGCAGGATGAATTTATTCTAATTGGAACCCATGCACATGCAGCGATGTAAATGTGTTGATATTATTTATTCTGTTTCATTTGATAAAGAATATTATGTTGTTACGATGAATAAAGATGCACTTCTCTTAATCCGACTTCACGTCCGCTGTTGCGGTGATTACTGAGAATGATATCATTATCGTCTTGATAACCTCTTAAGGATTTTCTTTCTTTTTTGACTGTTTGCCTCTACAAAGGTTCAGCATCCTAGAAACACATGTGAGTGAGTGAGTGTCTGATCTCATCTGTGACTTCCGCTTGGTTGGAATGAAGATTGGACATAAAACTGGACACCCCAGGGTTATGGTACTAGCAAGTAACAACCAATTAAAGTTCAGATCTTTCAAATAAATGTCTTAAAATTATTTTTGTAAGTGGATAAAAAAGGATGTGGAATGTTTTACTGACTCTTTTAGGTCCAATCAGCTTAAGAAAATTTGTGGTATGATATGAGAATGAGGAACCTCCAGTGTCAGGACACATGCACAGTAGAGATAACGATTCATTTGCTGATCCGTTCACTCTCCATCACTGCTTCGTTTAGTTTCATTCCCTAATTCATTCCCTGATCCATCACTGATTTACTGATTCATTCCCTGATCCATCATTGATTAATTTACTGAGCTATTCTGTAAATCATGCACTGATTCATTCTCTGATCCATCACTGATTCACTCCCTCATTCATCACTGGTTCATTCCCTGATCCATCACTGATTCATTTACTGATCCATTCCCTCATCCACCACTGATTCACTCACTGATTCATTCCCTTATTCATCACTGATTCATTCCCTGATCCATCACTGAATCATTTACTCCACCAACCACTGAACCAAATTTGTTCACTGAATTACTGACTCATTCATTCACTGCTCTATTCACTGATTCATGACTGATTTCTTAGGTACCTTAAGAACAAAAAGCTTTGTTTACTGATTTATCCACTGATTCCTTCATTTATTTGTTCACTGAATTGTTCACTCTATCTATTTACTGAATGTTACCTGACTAATTCACTGATTCATTCAGTACCTAAGAAAATGTATTACTGATCTGGTTAACAATTCATTTACTGACCCATTCTCAGATCAGTTCATTTATCCATTCACTGACTGACTCACTGATCCATTCACCACTTCATTCAATAATTTTTTTTACTGATTCATTCCTTGATTCACATATTGATTCACTTATGAATTGATTCACATATCCATCTCTGATTCATTGATTCATTCAGTAGCTAAAAATGTTTGATTGCTGATTCAGTCAATGATTCAATTTTTTAATTCGTTCTCTGATTCGATTCACTGATTCATTCACTTCACTGATTCACTGAATCACTTCCACTCCACTCAAACCAATGGCTTGTATGATTTCAGACCAAAGAGTGTTGTAAACAAAGCTAATAATGGCTTCTATCTTCTTATTTCGACAGAATTCAGCAAACCACTCAGATATTAGACACAATAAACAATTCAGTGTCTCACAATCCCACATTTACACCCCATATACAGTGCATAGTGTGTAGTGTGTAGTTCAGTACGTGCTTATTACACCACACAGACATTACAGCACTGCATCTGAGGTATTTTTGTGCTGCGTAATTATAAAGCAGTGTGTGTGTATGTGTGTGTGTGTGTGGAGAGTGTTTGAGTGCTTGGTATTGATAACCACAGTTTCGCTGATGCACCAGTTCAGTTCAGTGATGTTGTGCTGATTCTGTGTGTTTACAAAAGGCCAAGTCTTTAAACTCCACCCTGTTTACATTTTCCCTTTCACTCAGCAATTCTCTCATCCATCCTTCATCCACTGTCCAGGTACAGAAGGAAGAAAGGTAGGAAGGAAGGAAGGAAGGAAGGAAGGAAGGAAGGAAGAAAGAAAGAAAGAAAGAAAGAAAGAAAGAAAGAAAGAAAGAAAGAAAGAACGACAGAAAGAAAGAGCATAGAGAAAGAAAGAAAGAAAGAAAGAAAGAAAGAAAGAAAGAAAGAAAGAAAGAAAGAAAGAAAGAAAGAAAGAAAGAAAGAACGACAGAAAGAAAGAAAGAGCATAGAGAACAAAAGAAAGAAAGAACGACAGAAAGAAAGAAAGAGCATAGAGAACAAAAGAAAGAAAGAAGGAAAGAAAGAAAGAAAGAAAAAAGAGCACAAAGAACGAAAGAAAGAAAGAGCATAGAGAACAAAAGAAAGAAAGAAAGAAGACTCGTTAATTCAGTAAAATGAGCTGCTATTGGCAGGGGATGCATCAGTTCCTGTGCGTGTTCACTCGCTCGTACATGCCCTGAAGGCCGGGTTATTGCTGTCCCCTACACACACTCACACACACACACAGGTCTGGTTAAATGAGAGTCTTTAATAAACGAGGTAAAGTCGTTATCAGTGCTGTGCGTGTGTCCTGACAGACGCTCCTCCTCATCCTCGTCACACCACTTCAGTGTCCTGATGTTTCATCACTGCTGCTGACATCAGCACACACCACAAAGCCAGGGGCAGTAAAGACACATGCACACACACACACACACACACACACACACACACAGACCTGGCGTAAGTCAGGATCCGTATAAATTGCTTTAATGATGTTTTAATAATTAGGTTGAAGAACAACATGTTTTTTTTGCACATGAGAAAGAAGCTCTAGCCATTTGTTTACCTTACAACCCCAGACACACACACACACACACACCTGAGGGAACTTACAAACATCATCATTAACTAGCTGAATATAAAAGAACAGCTTTTTGTTCATTTCCTTAATTTATTTTATTTATCACAATGTTATATACACAATATTACATACCATATTACAATATTATTACACAATAACTTTTTTGAGGATGGAAAAACATTTTTCTGTTTCAGTGATGTTACAGAGTTCATACATTCATTCCTCTCCAAGAATCATACAGAACAAACAATCAAAAAATAGAATAAATAAATAACTCAAACGTATAGTTAATATTAAACATAATAATAATAATAATAATAATAATAATAATAAAATTAAAATTAAATAAACTAGAATTAAATATTAAATAAATAAAATTAATAATAATATTAATTATTATTATTATTATTATTATTATATTTTAATAATGATTTTCTAATACTACCACAACAGCACCAAAAAATCAACCTTTTTTAGCCTTTTTTAGTCACGTAACCTGCGGTCACGTGACTCTCGTAGCCTTGGCTTATGTAACCCCGGTGCTTTAGGTAATGACGCAGTGGCGTGACGCGGACGCTAGGTGGGGGTGTGGTGTACAGAGTGCATTGTTCATACAAAATACACACTTTAGCATAGCAAAGATGGCGCTGACGTCTAAAAAACATGTTGTTTGGACAAAATAACCGGATTACCGAGACATTTAACCGGACAAACGGCGAGAACGAGGAAGAGACTTCTACCCCTTTAAGAATCCGGTCGCACGCGCCGGCACTCGGAGCAATCTGATTGGCTTGCCGATGTCCTTACGCAGGTAGTGCAATGGGCGGGGCCTAAGCCCCACTTTATTGAGCATGCGTAGACCTTTAGCCGTTGGCCTCCACAAGGCAGCGCGCGCTGAGAGTCTGGTAGTTGAAGAAACAGAAGAAGAAGAAGAAGATAAAGAAAAAGCCTTTCGAGACAGCGTGTGTCCGGTTTGTCTGCTTCGTGGTCCGCTGTGGCTTCAGTGTGTGTGTAGGTGTGTGTGTAGGTGTGTGTGTGTGTGTCCTGAGGTGGCAGTCGGCTACGGTTTGTGTGAGAAACACCGCGGGAAGGAGAGAAAACTTCCGTCCACTCTCATTTTCTCCTTGGACAGGTGAGGCCAACTTCTCTGACGTCATTTATTTTATTTATTTATTTTTTTATATATATAAAACTGCTTATTAATTGTGTGTTTATTTATCCATACACATAGTCAGCTATCTGTCCCTGTCCGAGATGTTTAGGCCTGTAGCTTATAAGGCCATGTGTGTACAGTCACTCAGGCATGGCCATGACTCAATAGGATGCTGTTGCCAAGGCGACACAATACAGCATCTCTCACGCGTTATCGCGATATTTCTTCCCTGTCTACGGTACTGATATATCGTGACCTTATTATCATCACGTATCATTTATGAGAAGACAGAACTGTATGACACAGGTTATGATCTAGCAGTGTGACATTTTTTTTGTCCTGACTCTCTATACACAAGCACCTTTCTAAGCACCTGGCATCCCGCTGTCTCCTTGAGATCATCCTTGTCTGGCCGTCAGTGTTTGCAGTCATGGTTTTCTTTTTTTAGTGGAAGATAAGTAGGATGAATTGTCTGAATGGTGGTGTTGATGTGTGTCCTGTGGTACTGAAAGACAGGGCGAGATTAGGTGTACCTCAGGATGATTTTCACTGCGTACAGAGCGTCACGTCAATGTCGCTTCCGATACCACGTACGTCCGACACGATGATACACTATCGGTATTGTCATAACATCGTGCCACGCTGTTCAACTCTAATCGGATGTTATTTGCAGTGCCGATACTAATTTATCGTGACCTTCCTTACCGTTTATTACGCTCTGAACAGGCTGTACAACTCCAGGTCATGATCCAGCAGGTTTCTGCGGTTGCTCTGTACTGGGGCTTCGTTTACACGTTTATATTGTTTTTCTGTAATAGGACCTGACACACGGCTTCCTGAGTCCTGTGTCCGGAAACAGCGACCGTCCGGGTTCAGATTCGAAATCTGTTTTTTAAAAGCGGTCCAGAAAGCTGGAAGTTGTGAAGTTGTATATTTCCCATTGGGATGAATAAACTATCTCTATCTATCTATGTATCTATCTATCTATCTATGTATCCATCTATCTATCCATCTATCTATCTATCTATCTATCTATCTATCTATCTATCTATCTATCGGAATAAGTCCAAAAATCCAAAACCAGGATCAAGGTTTCATGGTCAGTGTTAATATCCTGTGTTTATATAATGATTTGCTGTTGATTCTGACCAGTCAGAAGCGAGAATTCAGCATCGCTGTGGTATAAAGTCAGACTCCTTTTCAGTAGGTACAGAGAGCTCGGGTTCGGCTGGTGAACAGGTGGCGCGAATCGCTTTCTGACTCTCCTCTTGATGACTGGAGTGGTGAGTTGAAAAGTGAGAGCAGAAATGAATCATGTGATGAGATTGTGAAATCGTTCTAAGCTCATCTTCGTGAGTAAACAGCGTTTTCTGTTATTTTTGTTTTAAGCGGAAATTTTCTATGAAGAAGTTTCCTTCTGCAGCTCTCATGGGCTTCAACAGTGACACAGCAATTTTAAAACCTGTCTATGTGTCACTTGGGCTCAGTGAAAGAATTGTGGCCTCTGTATATGTCAGTTTGAGTGAAAGAGGTGTGGCCTCTGTATATGTCAGTTTGAGTGAAAGAGGTGTGACCTCTGTATATGTCAGTTTGAGTGAAAGAGGTGTGACCTCTGTATATGTCAGTCTGAGTGAAAGAGGTGTGGCCTCTGTATATGTCAGTCTGAGTGAAAGAGGTGTGGCCTCTGTATATGTCAGTCTGAGTGAAAGAGGTGTGGCCTCTGTATATGTCAGTCTGAGTGAAAGAGGTGTGACCTCTGTATATGTCAGTCTGAGTGAAAGAGTTGTGACCTCTGTATATGTCAGTTTGAGTGAAAGAGGTGTGGCCTCTGTATATGTCAGTTTGAGTGAAAGAGGTGTGACCTGTATATGTCAGTTTGAGTGAAGGAGGTGTGGCCTCTGTATATGTCAGTTTGAGTGAAAGAGGTGTGGCCTCTGTATATGTCAGTTTGAGTGAAAGAGGTGTGACCTGTATATGTCAGTTTGAGTGAAGGAGGTGTGGCCTCTGTATATGTCAGTTTAAGTGAAGGTGTGGCCTCTGCCTGTTAGTCCCAGTACAGGAGGTGTGGCCTCTGTATATGCCAGTTTGAGTGAAGGAGGTGTGGCCTCTGTGCCTGTCAGTCTCAGTGAAGGAGGTGTGGCCTCTGTGTCAGTTTGAGTGAAGGAGGTGTGGCCTCTTAGTTTGAGTGAATAAAGTGTGGCCTCTATATCTGTTAGTCCCAGTGAAAGAGGTGTGGCCTCTGTATCTGTTAGTCCCAGTGAAAGAGGTGTGGCCTCTGTATCTGTTAGTCCCAGTGAAAGAGGTGTGGCCTAGGTATCTGTCAGTCTCAGAGAAGGAGTGGCCTCTGTTAATTTGAGTGAAAGAGGTGTGGCCTCTGTATCTGTCAGTCTCAGTGAAGGAGGTGTGGCCTCTGTTAGTTTGAGTGAAGGAGGTGTGGCCTATGTATCTGTTGGTTCCAGTAAAGGAGGTGTGGAGGTGTGGCGGGGCCACAAAGAACATTATAAGTGCTTACAAGTATTCTATTGAGTCTCGTTTCTGGAAAGAAACACAATGGTAAAATAGAACATTCTTCCTGAACTGACCACAACTTCACCTAGAGACCAAATAAAAACCAAAAGAAAAACTCCATTATCTAATAATATCAAAACCACATGAGGAACTACAATATGAACTGGGGCATGTTCTGATGATTCCACCTGACAGAAACCCCGTCTGTCTGACTGGAACTTTCCGAAATGATAAAAACGGCACCGTGTGTGTGGGGGGGAGTGCTTTCACAAAATCAGAAACTGGAACTCGAGAATTTGGCTTTTTTTCTATATTACTGATTTGTTTCCGCATCGTCCGCTCAGCAGCCCGCATGAAGCTCTTCAGCTGGGATAGATGTCTGTAGTCAGAATTTCCCAGGTATCTCTTCAGGATTTCAAGGTTATTCTGCTGCTGTAAAATTATATCTGGTGTAAAATTATAACTATTTCACCTCTCACCCACTTCCCTCACCCTGGTAGGAGAAAATAGTAGGTCCAGGAGATAGATCCAGGACATAGATCTGGGAGATAGATTTAGGAGATGGGTTCAGGATATCCAGGAGATAAATTTAGGAGATGGATCCTGGAGATCCTCAAGATGGATCCAGGAGATCCAGTTTTTTATATACGTCCCAGGTGTGTGTGTGTATATGCATATGTGTGTGTGTCTTTCTTTGCATCAAGTTCCTATTTGCATTAAAACCATGAGGCTGAGGTTATATTAAAATAAGTTTCTCCTTCTCCCAGTGAGCGAGACACAATCCTGTTTTTAGCTTTCATTTTTATTTTAAAAATTGAAATCAGAATTGAGGAAATGATTAGCTCTATGTTCTATACACACACAAGGAAAATTATGAAAGATTCCAAACTTTGTGGTGACCTAAAGATCTTTTATACCAGGTCTTTTTTCCCCTCATTTTGTCTCCACACCGTTTAATGGGTCATAACAGCGTAGGTTATCCGATGTTTTTAAACCTCGGGACGCTGAAACATGACACGTTTTTGTGTGTGTGTCATTAGTCTGTAATCAATACTCATCAGCCTGCACCTAACACCCATTTGCTTGTTGATATCTGCAGCACGTCTTTGACCAGAACAGCTGATGACGAAGCAAACGTCTGGAGTGTAAACGTCCGAGATTTACTGAAATATCGTTAACAATCTTGAGATGTTTAGATGGTGCATGTGTATGCATTTTAATCTGTTTCCCACAAAGTGATGAGGGATTTGCTGGTTATTTGGCAACCCTCTGGCAGTGTCTGGTGGTGTCTGGCTGTTGGAAGGCATTGTCTGGTGGTGTCTGGCTGTTGGAAGGTGGTGTCTGATGGTGTCTGGCTGTTGGAAGCCAGTGTCTGGCTGTTGGAAGCCAGTGTCTGGCTGTTGGAAGGTGGTGTCTGATGGTGTCTGGCTGTTGGAAGTCAGTGTCTGGCTGTTGGAAGGCGGTGTCTGGGGGTGTCTGGCTGTTGGAAGGTGGTGTCTTATGGTGTCTAGTTGTTGGAAGGCAGTGTTTGGGGGGGGTCTGGCTGTTGGAAGGCGGTGTCTGGGGGGGTCTGGCTGTTGAAAGGCAGTGTCTGGGGGGGGTCTGGCTGTTGGAAGGTGGTGTCTGATGGTGTCTGGCTGTTGGAAGGTGGTGTATGGTGGTGTCTGGTTGTTGTGAGGCGGTGTCTGGTGGTGTCTGGCTGTTGTGGAGAGGGTCTAGAAAACTTTTTTCAAACCTTTGTGAAGTTGCAGCCAGACACAAAATGAATGAGAATCTTTTGAGTTGAGACAGACAGTCAACAAACAAATAAACAGAACGAGTAAATAATAATAAACAGAAAATTACGGTTTAGTCAGCATGTTTGAAGAAGTCGTCATAACAACCTGAGTGTCTGTTTCACTTTAATGTCATCGGTGTCTTATCACACCCAGCTCAGCTAGAAAGCTGACACTCCACAGGTTGGCAAAGGATACCTGCTACACTTCCTCACATCCAGAAGCCTGAGACGCCGACTTCACAAGCAGTGTTGCCAGTTGGGTTTCTTTTGGTCACATCTCACCAGGAAAAAGTGCATTGGGCGGGTTGCTAAAATCTGGGCTGTTTTTTAATGCAACTGGCGGGTTTTTATTTTTGACTATAAACATATTTTATTAATTTTCAATTCAAACGATTAAATAAAGTGTAATATGTAATGTTGATGTTTTAATTATATGGTTCAGTTTAGCCAATAAGGTTCAGGAGAGTCCTGTCCAGTCAGACTTCAGTCTTGATTAGCGGGTTGTTGTAATCGTTCTACTCGTTAAGCCGATATCACAAAGTTATTAACTGTTATAACTGTTTGTTATTGTATTAGTTATAACAGTGTGCATTTTGGGCTGGTATATTTTTTTTAAATGGGTGGGTTTTAAGCTGTAGTTGGGCTGGAAATCTTCAGTCCAATCTGGCAACCCTGTTCACAAGCCAAAAATCTCCAGTTTCGCTGTCTACACGATAACACTGAAACTGGAGTTTTTAAAAAAACTTCACCCTGGCAGGAGTTTTCAAAAATGTTCGGTTTCAGTGACCGGATGCTGCGTTTGCATGTGGACGAATGGACAAACCGCAGTAAAAAGCTGCGGTTTTAAAAATACCCGCGTTCGTGTGGACAGGGCCGGAGATGTGTGTCATTATCCAATCTACAATAATAAATGTGTGTGTGTGTGTTTGCTGTTTTGTCATCTCTATAATGTTGAGGCATGTCAGGACTCGGAGCTCGGACACACCCACCACATATTGTCTAATATCATATTGAGGGATTGTTATTGATGTTAATGTGGGAGGAAAAGGACAGAACTGAACATACAGAACTCCATGAAAGAGTGGGAGTCACTCCTTTAATAACTGATCCTCTTCAAACTGATTTAAGCGTTCTTCTTTAGGGTTGAGTGTTGATTAGTTTTCGGCTTATTCAGCAGCAGGTTTGCATCAATGCGCTCGTTCTGATAAGTTGTCGTTTCTATAGTAACAGCTCGTTCACGGGGACTCGTACAGCCAACGCTTTTCTGTAAGGAGACGCCTTTTTAACGTTCGTGGAAGGAGTCTCCAGTGTCAGGGCTTCATAACAGTCAGAGGTAAAGTTGGAGAGGGACAGAGAGAGAGTGAGGGGGGGAAAGAGAGAGAGAGAGAGAGAGAGGGAAAGAGAGAATGAGAGAGAGGGAAAGAGAGAATGAGAGAGTGGGAGAGAGAGAGAGAGAGAGAGGGTGAGAGAGTGAGAAAACAGCCTTTTGAAGAGAACATGAAACATGACTGTGAGGGAATAAAAACTGGAATAAAACGCTTTGTTTTCCTGAATGTTTTGTTTGGGGATTCCTGATCCAGCTCGTGTTCCTGTGCCGTGAAATTCGAACCTGCTGCCTGTGGAAATTCCTGCACATGACACAAAGCCCGCTGTAGTCACGTTACTTCAGCTGGTAGCTGATTCTACACTAATACCTGGATTTTTCCTCAGATTACACGCCGTAAAAAAACTTTTTCCCAGTACACTGGCATTCCTTTCCACTCCAAGGGCAGAACAGGGATATTTTTAATCAGTGGAAAGGAACAACAACTTCTTCCTCCACGTCTCCTCGGATCCTCTTCAGTCCTCCGAAAGTGTCACACATCTGAGTCACGCTCTGTTTACTTTCATGTGTAATGTTATGGAACATCCAGTAGACAAGATCGCTCCTGTTCTCTCTTGCATTTATAGCAGCTGTAAACAGTCTTTCCTGTCACATGTGACTGAGAAACCACAACGGCATCTGGCAGACGCCCTTATCCAGAGCAGCTCACGGTTTTTTATCTTATTTTATACAAAAAATGAGAAATTAAGGGCCCAAGGGTGGACACTTGGTGGACCCTGGAATTTGAGCTCGCAACCTTCTGATCTGTGGTCCAATGCCTTAATCACAAAGCTACCTCGTCCCCCCATAACTCATCATCATCATCATCATCATCATCATCATCTCCTCCATCCTTAAGATGTTTAACCTTGCAGCTTCACTTCTGACTGTTATACAGCTCTGACACTGGAGACTCCTTCTGCGAATAAACCTCCGTCGTGTGCTGAAGGTCCCTGTGAAGGAGGCGTTACTATAGAAACGATAACTGTTCAGGACAACGAACCCACGCCTAACCTTTCCGATTGATCCGAATCCCAAATATAACAGGGCGGAGCATCACGCCGAGAGAAGATGACATGGTCAACCTTATGCTGTAACGAGAGACTTAAAAAATAGATAAATAGGTTTACATTAAAAATAGAATTTAACTACACAGATGGGAAAGGGAAGAGAAATACATATTAAAAATATATACATTGAAATATAAATATATGTGAAAATAAATATAAATATATATATATATATATATATATATATATATATATATATATATATATATATATATATATATACATTGAAATATAAATATATATATATATATATATATATATATATATATATATATATATATATATATATATATATATACATTGAAATATAAATATATGTGAAAAATAAAATAATATATAATTTAATAATAAATAGAGTATATGTGAATGCAGATCGGTGGCAGAAGGGTCATAAATTAGCGTGAATTTAATTTTTTTTTAATTCAGTTCTTCAGTTCTGAATTTTTTAATTCATCTTTAAAATAATTTTTTTATACATTTAGAAAATAAAATATATTGTTTTAAATGTAAATTTATATTTATTTTCTAAAAGCTTTTATATATTTAATATATTTTTTATTTGAATTTTTTTTTTTTAGTTTTAGGCTTTTTTAGTCATTTTATTTCTATACATGGTATAGAATTTATTCTTTTTTTAAGCTATTATTTTGCAAGCATTTAGTACATCATGATGCAAACTGTGTTTTGTAAAAATGTCTTCATGATGTTTTGGTTGGAATATTTCCAAACATGGTCAGTCTTGTTCTGTTTTCTACAGACTTTGCTAGATTTTAATTTCTACTTCCTCTTCGTCTGATTCTTCTTCCTCACCCGGCTTTGGTTCTGTAAACATCTGAGGCTCTGGTTAATTTATTGCCGTAACTTTTTAAGAAAATTCCATCGGCAGTTGGGAAGAGTTTTGTGCGGAAACCCCCACCACCACCACCACCACCACCACCATGAGAGAACCCAGAAGCGATGGAGAGCGTCGGAGTCTAGCGTGAAATTCCCTTTGAGATTCCTCTAGCTGAGTGGAAAGGTCATTTTCAGACGTATTGTTGAGTCCATTGTTGGCGTGAACGGCTCCGCACGCAAACCCCCCCCCCCCCCCCCCCCCCCGCTGTGATCCACAGTGATCCGTTTCTCACTTCTGCTCGGATCCTCAGGACCCACTGCAGAGGGATTTAATGAAGGTGAAGAATGCGTGGGTCTCTGACGGCCGGACGCAAAGCAGGAGAGATTGTTCAGTTAGACAAACGGTTCTGTAATTAAATCTCTTATCACTCCTGTGCCCAAAGAGGTTTGTCGTGTGTGTGTGGTTTGGCTCGGGTCACACGGGCAGAATGTTCATGTGAAAGTGTGGGAATTTATCATGTTCATTGTGAAGAATCATGCATTACGTCTTTAATTCTAGCTTCAATTTAATATTTTTATACTTAAGATTTTATTTCCCTGATAATCTTAGTGCGCATTATTATTTTAAAAAGGTTATTAGTTTTGGGAAATTTTTTAAGAATTTACGTTTGTTCCTTCCTCCCTCCCTCCTTCCCTCCCTCCTTCCTCCCTCCCTCCTTCCTCCCTCCTTCCTTTCAGAGTTACACTTTAGTTGTTCATGTCTTTTTATAGTTACAATTTTGCATTATTATTATTATTAATGAATAATTCTTGGATTTTATTTATTTATTTATTTATTTTTATTTATTTTTTTTAAGACAACCGTTAGAAATAAGCAGATTGTCTGCTCGTCTAAACCTACATCTGATTTGAGGTGTAATGTATAATAAATATTTATCACTTTATCCATCAGTGCAGTTGGAACAATGTAAAAAAAAAAAAAATGTAGCTCAAACGTCCTCTCGGGTTTTCCTGTCCTCCTTGTTGTGTGTGTGTGTGTGTGTGTGTGTGTGTGTGTGTGTGTGTGTGTGTGTGTGTGTGGACACGGTTTTGTCATCCAGCTATTTCTGGCATTTCTTGACATTCCTCCTGGCCTCCAGTTACTGGAAACTAGGTTTCATCATTTGGAGGAAATTTACTCGCTGGTTTGTAAATAAAATCTAAAGAAGAGGAAACTTTCAGGCTGTGTGTGTGTGTGGGATTGGGGGGGGGGTTAGAGGGCTGTTTTTTGGGGTTTTTTTTTTCTTTCATTTCCTTCTCTTTATCTTTGTGTCTTGTAGCTGCAGGTACGAGCCAATCAGCAGCTGTCGTATGGATTTTTCAATGATGATTTTGTTTATTTATGTATTTATATTTATATATTTAGAGGCATGCTTTTTGAGGAAATTTATTTATCTATAATAAATAAATTCTAAAAATAAATTTATTTATCCATTGTTTTTTTCATTTTGTATTTTTTTTAGGTTTTTGATTTTGATTATTGCCTTATTTATTTATTTATTTATTTATTTATTTGTTATTTTATGATGTTTTGTTTTTGAAATTTATTTGTTTTCTTTGTTGGATATTTGATTTATATCTTTGAGAATATAGGCATGTTTAGGCATATAGAATATAGGCATATATTTTTTAGGCATGTAGATATTTATAATATATATTTAATATAATAATAGACATTTATATTTTTATAGCAATATATACATATATATAATACCCCCCTTCTTAAAGCATTTTTTTTTGTTTTGTTATCGATGGAGGTGTTTTTTTGTTCAGTTGCTGTTCCTCAGGAAACCCGACACATTATTACTGTGTTCAGTCAGTCTGCCCTTTTCACCGGCTGAACCTCATCACTCCTCTAGCACCCGGGAAACAGCCTTTAATCAGGTTTAACAACACTGTGTAATGAGAGAGAGAGAGAGATGTGGAGAAAGAGAGAGAGACAGATGTGCAGAAGCCAAGAGAGAGAGTGAGACTGAGAGAGAGACAGATGTGGAGAAGGCGAGGAAGACAGAGAGGGAGAGACCGACAGACAGACAGATGTGGAGTTGGCTAGAGACTGAGGGAGAAGGCAAGGGTAGAGAGAGAGAGATCAGTTTTGAGGAGGTGATTGATTAAACAGATTAGGAGAGAAGAGCAGATCTACTCAGAAACTCAGTGTTAAAGATCTCCAGATCTCTCTCTCTCTCTCTCTCTCTCTCTCTCTCTGCCTTTGTCTGTCGTCCCCCCCCCATTTCTTTCTCTGTCTGTCATTCTCTGTCTCTCTCTCTAATAATTTCGTCTCGGGGCATCATCATGTTTCCTTTCCGGCTGATTAAACAAATTTTTATCGTTTAGTGTTACTTGTGTGTGTGTGTCTGTGTGTGTGTGTGTGTCTGTGTGTGTGTCTGTGTGTGTGTGTGTCTGTGTGTGTGTCTGTGTGTGTGTCTGTGTGTGTGTCTGTGTGTGTGTGTGTGTGTGTAAGAGGTAAAGTTTAAAAGCAGTATTTTTCTTCATTCTGTGTGAGTTAAACACACACACTGTGGGTCATGTACACACACCTCATGGTGTTTCTGACACCCAGCAGAGAGAGATGAATTACATGTTAACTTAATCTCGCTCTCTCTCTTGTGCTCTCTCTCTCTGACACACACACACACACACACACACACACACACACACACACACACACACACACACACACACACACAGATGCCTCACCGGTGCCTTGTTTCCCTGCAGCTGATTAATCTCCTTTCTCTGCATGACCTTTACCTAGTGACTCTCTCATTCTTTCTATGGATTTTTTTATTTTCTTTTTTTCTTTCTCTGTGATCTGCCTTTCTTTTTCTTTTTCTTTTTCTTTTCTTTTCTTTTCTTTTCTTTTCTTTTCTTTTCTTTTCTTTTCTTTTCTTTTCTTTTCTTTTCTTTTCTTTTCTTTTCTTTCACTGTTTTTATCAGCTGCTGCTCGAGTGTTTGTATTCTTATTTCCTTTTCTTTTCTTTTCTTTTCTTTCACTGTTTTTATCAGCTGCTGCTCGAGTGTTTGTATTCTTATTTCCTTTTCTTTTCTTTTCTTTTCTTTTCTTTCACTGTTTTTATCAGCTGCTGCTCGAGTGTTTGTATTCTTATTTGGGAAAAAAAGAAGAAAAAACATATAGAACAAAAATATGTTATATAGAAAAAAAGAATATAGAACAAAAGAATATAAAAAGTAAGAATAAAAGAATGAAAGAAAATATGAGGAAAGAAAGAAGAAAATATATTTGTGTAGCAAGAACATGGAAAAAAACAAAAACAAATGAAAGAAAGAAAGTTCCTGTTCAGAGGATTTTTGTGTGTAGAGCTCAGCTAAGAGCCTCATGAAGATCAGGTTTTATGTCAGTGACATTTCTGTGGCATGGCCCCGCCCTAATTATCGGGCCAGACTTTAACTGGGTCAGACGCTCAGACTGTGTGGAGAGGAAACGTGGACGTGGTCCAGAATCCTCTGCTGCATCATGGTGGAGTCAGCGATGTACGGACGTAATACTGACCCCAACTGACCGCTGCACTCGGTGTGGTGCGCTGCAGGGAGCAGGAGGCCGAGGGGAGGGAGCCAGGGTGAGTGGGTGGGGCAGGGAGCCGGGGTGAGTGGGTGGGGCAGGGAGTGATGGAATACAGTGAAACAGTGAGGCTTATGAAAGTAAACAGGAAATGATAAAATAACAGAATGAAAGCAATGACCTGGGAAAAAAGCTATTCCTGAAGCGTGCACACACACACACTCTTTCTTTCTTTCTTTCTTTCTTAGAAAACATAGAATGTTTGCAGTGATGATTGATCTCTCTCTCTCTCTCTCTCTCTCTCTCTCTGTGTAGATGAGCAGGCTGGCCGGGTGCTGGACCATGTGAGTAGAGAGAGCAGGACGAGTGACTCCTGTCAGAGCCAGTGAGAGAGCGGGTGGAGGAGAGAGTAGGAGGAGGAGGTGGTGAGAGGAGGAATGGGCGTGGGGAAGAACTCCACCTGTAAATCCATGGACTCCAACACAGAGCCGGGCAAATATGAGGAGGAGAGCAAACACAGTGCCAACTTCTACCCCATCCCCGTGAGTCTCAGCGTCCTCACGTCCTAACGTCTTCACATCCTCACGTGTTCACTGCCGTCTGGTTTCAGCGCCGCATGCAAACGACCACTTTATACAGATGACACATAAATGCTCCTTCCTCTGATGTTTTTGCATATCCAAATAAGACACGCCCTGTCCTTATGATTCAGGGGCTTTCTTTTCTCTCTCTCACACACACACACACACACACACAGGGTCATATATTACATGGTGAGAAATCATAACACAATACACAGTAGATGTCGCGTGATATCTTTCACAATAGTTTTGTGTTAATTAATTAATTGTTAATAAATTAATTAACAATCAATTAATGAATTAAATGTTTTAATTATTTACAAATAATCATAATATATATGCTGCAGGTGTGTGTGAGAGAGAAGCCTAATCATTTGCCTGTGTTTTCCTAAACCCAGCCCTGTCTCTCTCCACCTCTTGACTCCCAGTGATGTGCCAGAGATTACAATTTTTTATTTTTTTATTTATTAAAGAATATTTTTTGTCCATTTAGAGTTACATTTAAGTTAGTGAAATGTCCATGAAACAAGTTAGATCCTGTTAGAGCACTAACGCTACAGCAGCTGTAAACGACTGCTCCCTCACCCGCCTCTTATATATTTTTTTCTTCTGTCTTGAAATTAATAAGACCTAATAAACTGCAGCTGATATGTGATACAAAGCCCATGTTAAGTATATTTGTGCGTGTGTGTGTGTGCATATGTGTGTGTGCCCGTGTGTGTGTGTGTGTGCGCCCGTGTGTGTGTGTGCGCCCGTGTGTGTGTGTGCGCCCGTGTGTGTGTGTGCGCCCGTGTGTGTGTGTGCGCCCGTGTGTGTGTGTGCGCCCGTGTGTGTGTGTGTTTGTGCGCGTGTGTGTGTGTGTTTGTGCGCGTGTGTGTGTGTGCGCCCATGTGTGTGTGTGCGCCCGTGTGTGTGTGTGCGCCCGTGTGTGTGTGCGCCCGTGTGTGTGTGTGCGCCCGTGTGTGTGTGTGTTTGTGCGCGTGTGTGTGTGTGTTTGTGCGCGTGTGTGTGTGTGCGCCCGTGTGTGTGTGTGCGCCCGTGTGTGTGTGTGTTTGTGCGCGTGTGTGTGTGCTTGGCAGGTGGTGGTTAATGGAGTGTCCCCGACCCCTGGAGACCAGGACAGGGAGGACACCGAACTCATGGCCATCTATACTAAAGAGAGACAAGCAGCTGATAAAGTGAGTGGACTCTGATTAATCTCTCTCTCTCTCTCTCTCTCTCTCTCTCTCTCTCTCACTCACACACACACACACACACACACACACTTTCTCTCTGTCTCTCTCTCACTCCCTCTTTTTCTCACTGTCTGTCTGTCTCTTTCTCTCTCAATGTCTGTCTCTCTCGCTCTGTCTGTCTGTCTCTCTCACTCTCTCATACACACACGCTCGCTCGCTCGCTCTCTCTCTCTTTCTCTGTCTCTCTCACTTTCTCTCTCTCACACACACACACACACTTTCTCTCTGTCTCTCTCTCACTCCCTCTTTTTCTCACTGTCTGTCTGTCTCTTTCTCAATGTCTGTCTCTCTCGCTCTGTCTGTCTGTCTCTCTCACTCTCTCATACACACGCTCGCTCGCTCTCTCTCTCTCTCTTTCTCTGTCTCTCTCACTTTCTCTCTCTCTCACACACACACACACTTTCTCTCTGTCTCTCTCTCACTCCCTCTTTTTCTCACTGTCTGTCTGTCTCTTTCTCAATGTCTGTCTCTCTCGCTCTGTCTGTCTGTCTCTCTCACTCTCTCTCATACACACACACGCTCGCTCGCTTGCTCTCTCTCTCGCTCGATCTCTCTCTTTCTGTCTCTCTCACTTTCTCTCTCACACACACACACACACTCACTCACTCACTCACTCACTCACTCTCTCTCTCTCTCTCTCTCTCTCTCTCTCTCTCTCTCTCTCACTCACACTCTCTCTCACTCACTCACACTCTCACTCACTCACACTCTCTCTCTCTCTCTCTCTCTCTCTCACTCACACTCACACTCTCTCTCTCTCTCTCTCTCTCACTCACTCACACTCTCACTCACTCACACTCTCTCTCTCTCTCTCACTCACTCACTCACACTCTCTCTCTCTCTCTCTCTCTCTCTCACTCACTCACACTCTCACTCACACTCTCTCTCGCTCTCTCTCTCACTCACACTCTCTCTCTCTCTCTCTCACTCACTCTCTCACTCACACTCTCACTCACACTCTCTCTCGCTCTCTCTCTCACTCACTCTCTCTCTCTCACTCACTCACTCACTCACACTCTCTCTCTCTCTCACTCACTCACTCACTCACTCACACTCTCTCTCTCTCACTCACTCTCTCACTCACTCACACTCTCACTCACTCACACTCTCTCTCACTCACTCACACTCTCACTCTCTCTCTCTCTCTCTCACTCACACTCTCTCTCACTCACTCACACTCTCTCTCACACTCTCACTCACTCACACTCTCTCTCTCTCTCTCTCTCTCTCTCACTCACACTCACACTCTCTCTCTCTCTCTCTCTCTCTCTCTCACTCACTCACACTCTCACTCACTCACACTCTCTCTCTCTCTCTCACTCACTCACTCACTCACACTCTCTCTCTCTCTCTCTCTCACTCACTCACTCACACTCTCACTCACTCACACTCTCTCTCTCACTCACTCACTCACACTCTCTCTCTCTCTCTCACTCACTCACACTCTCACTCACTCACTCACACTCTCACTCTCTCTCTCTCTCTCTCTCTCTCTCTCACTCACTCACTCACACTCTCACTCACACACACACTCTCTCTCTCTCTCTCTCACTCACTCACACTCTCACTCACTCACTCACTCACACTCTCTCTCACTCTCACTCTCTCTCTCTCTCTCTCTCTCTCTCTCACTCACTCACACTCTCACTCACTCACTCACTCACTCTCACTCTCTCTCTCTCTCTTGTCATTTAACTATCAGACAGGTTTGTTCTGCTGTAATCTATAATCTCCCTCTCTCAGGCCTCTAAACCTCACCACATGCTGCTTAGTCACCATGACTGTGCACTTTTTTGCTCACTCGTGCAGAAGGGAAAGAAACACAGATGAAGTATGTGAGATCATGTGAGCTCAGTGCTGTTACACAACCTTCCTCCATCTCACCCTCCATCTCAGATTCAGTGCTCCGTAGTGCCCTTTGACCTCGTTCGCCTCTTCCTCTTCTTTATTAAACTCTTCAGATTAATGGAGCGAGAAGGCGTGGTTTTATGGGGAAAAAAACTCTGAAAATGTTTTATTTTTATATAAAGATAATTACACATCACTTGTCCTTTTAACTTGTTTTTGCATAAATGAAAGTTGTGTGATGTGTGTGTGTGTGGTGTGTGTGTGTGTGTGTGTGTGTGTGTGTGTGTGTGTGCCTGCACGCATGGTCTATAATCAGCCCCCAAAAAATATAGCGATCATTCCTGAGACCGTAAAGCTGTTACCATAGAAACAGCTCATGTGTGTTTGTGTGTGTTTTTTGTCTCTCCTCTAGAGTTCTTTAGCGGAGACGGTGGACAGCACAGACAGTACAACTGCCAGGAGGATGGACATGATCTACACCATAGAGGACACCCCGCCCTGGTACCTGTGCGTCTTCCTGGGTTTACAGGTACACACACACACTTTCATACCCAAACTGACACACACAATGCATGATGCAAAAGAGACTTTAATACTTAATTGACTCACTCAAACACTCTTTTGATTCATTTGGACACTTAATTGAGTCTCTCAGACGCTCAGTTGAGATGCTCAGATACACAGTTGACTCACAAAGCTACTCAACTGACTGACTTCCTCAGTGACTGTTCGCTGAGTCGACTCGCCTGTTCGCTTTCCCTCAAACACTTGGTTAGACTCGTCTGCACACTGAGTCGACTCCCTCGGACACTCATTCGACTCACTCAGCCTAATGAAAGTCACTGCTACTGATGTGCTACAGAACACTGTGTGTGTGCTGACACACTACCTTTAAATCCTACAGCTTAGCTCAGTGTTATAATCACAGTGGCTGATTTTAGTAAGCACATGCTCTGTTCACTCTGTAATTTAAGACATAGTAATTTAAGCAATTTTAAGACTTCTCTCTCTCTCTCACACACACACACACACAAACCTGTAATTGTTGTTGTTTGTCTCCACAGCACTACCTAACATGCTTCAGTGGGACGATCGCTGTACCCTTCCTGCTGGCTGAGGCCATGTGTGTGGGATTTGACCAGTGGGCTACGAGCCAGCTGATTGGCACCATCTTCTTCTGCGTGGGCATCACTACACTGCTGCAGACCACCATCGGCTGCCGGTGAGTGTGTGTGTGTGTGTGGGGCACTGACCTCAAAACTTTTATAGACTGTGGAACAGTGTGTGTGTTTGTTCATGACCTTGTGTCTTTTACGTTTCCCAATAAGTCGAGAGTTTTGATGTTTCTGTGACTCGGACTAGTGAGTTCATGTGACGCAATAAACACCTGTGTGATACTGTTCACTCCAGTAGATGATCAGATTCTCACTCAAACATTTAGGGGAGAGAGAGAGAGAGATAGATGACAGGAGGGAGAGAGAGAGTGAATGAGTGAAACATAAGTGACAGCAGGAGAAAGAGAGAGAGACATAAGTGACAGAGGAGAGAGAGAGAGAAAGAGAGAGACACAAACACAAGTGACAGGAGAGAGGGAGAGACATGTAGACAAAGAGACAGACAGACAAAGAGAGAGAGACACACACATAAGTGACAGGACAGCCAGACACAGAGAGAGAGAGAGAAACATAAGTCACAGGTGAGAGAGAGAGAGAGAGAGAGAGAGGAACAGAAAAATAATCAGTGTGAAGTTCATGAGAGAAAATGGATAAAAATAAATGACCACCTGCTAATACACACATTTTCTCTTCCTCTTTCTTCATCAGTCTTTGTTCTCTCTCTTTCTCTCTCTCGCTATACACACACACACACACACACACACACACACTATCTTTCTCTGTTCCTCTCTCACTCATTCTCTGACTCACCTTTCTGTTTTTGACTCTTTTTTACTTTCTGTCACTCTCCCGCTGTCTCTATCTTTCTTTCTATTTTTTTAAACTCTTTCTCACGTTTCTTTATCTACCTTTCTCTCTGGTAACTAATATGCCATGTTTATTTTTCCTCCTCTCTGTATTTTTTTTTCCATGACACTGAGATGAAGGCTGTCTGTGCTCTCTGTCTCTGCCCCCCCTTTCTGTCTCTCTCTTCCTCTCTCTTTCTCTCCTTTTCTCTCTCTCTCGCTCTCTCCCCTCACTCTCTCTCTCTGTATCTCTGTCTCTCCCCTGTCTCTCTCTCTTTCTCTCCTTTTCTGTCTTTCTCTCCTCTCTCTCCCTCTCTCTCTCCTGTGTTTAAACAGCCCTCTCAGTCTCAGTGGTATCTCAGCACCCCCTCTCCTCCCCCGGCTCCAGTACAAGGTCGAAGTGATTTTATAACAATAAAAAGCATTAACAAGTGTTTTGTAGAGGGACCGAGTGGGAAGTGATCTGTGCCAAATTTTCCCACGTCCCTTTTTACAAAATACTCCCTAATCACACTTGGAAAATTTTTTATTTTTTCCCCTCATGAGTCCAGACACGCATGAGAAGAGTTTTTGTTGTTGTCTGAAAAGTAGGACAGGCTCAATAAAGCCTAGGGGTGCCAATACTTTTACTCCTGGATGCCGTTGTGCCTAGTGTTAAATCAGCCTTTTTTACTTCCCTGTGTAATGAGCAAACCTTGCAGTGTTCTGATCTCTGATCTGCTCACATGACCTCCACTGACATCACAAACACAAATGCACATGGCCCGCACGTGTCGTTTCCATGGAAACGTATTATGGAAGGACACCGGAAAAAAATAACAGGAAATGAGAAACGTGATGAGATGATATGATGACTCAGTGTTCCCAACGAGGTGAACGCACCGAGATGATGACACTCGGCCCTTATCTCTCTTCTTGGAAATTGAAGTGTGTGTGTGTGTGTGTGTGTGTGTGTCTCAGACGACCATTTGATGTAACATGTGACATTAAGTTTGGATATTTAAACAGAATGAGGCTGGAATTTGTGTGTGTGTGTGTTTTATCTACAGCTGTGCACACACACAAAGTCCAGCTCCTGATTCTGTTTATTCATCCAGAGTTAATGTGCTTTATATTACATGGTCGTTTGTCTCTCTCACACACACACACACACACACACACACACACACACACAGTGAAGCTCCTGACTCTGTTTATTCCTCCGGAGTTAATAAATGAACGTGTTAATAAATTAAATGGCTCTTTTTTTGGTTAAAAATGGTACACAAATGTTACCTAGGTTGACACGGTGGCTGTGAGACTTTCCTGGGATTCGAACCCACAACCTTCTGTGGAATAGTGCAGGTTCTGAGTGATGGAGCTGGCTGTGATGAAGCTCCTCAGATCGCTTCAGGTTATGAGTGCCATTGAAACATAGCCTGACTAATAGTGACCTCTAGTGGTTATGATGTTGTACTGCATCAGCCATTCATTTATGTTTACTGTGCAATCAGGAAAAATCTCACACACACACCTAATAAAGATGAGTGAGGAGGATAGGGGTGTGTGTGTGTGATCGAGAGAGAGAGAGTTGAAGATAGAGTAAGAAGTTCTTGTTGTGTCTCCATGGTGGTGTTCCTTTTAATGTCCTTGTAGCATTCATTTAGTGTGTGTGTGTGTGTGTGTGTGTGTGTTTCTCTTTGCAGACTTCCGCTATTCCAGGCCAGTGCATTTGCTTTCCTCGCCCCAGCCAGAGCCATACTTTCACTAGACAAATGGAAGTGTAATGCAACAGGTATTTAATATACATACACACACACACATACACACACATTCATTTAGCTCATTCTCGTGTGTCCTTCCCTGCTGCAGATATTCCTGTGGTGAACGGCACTGAGCTCATGCACACAGAGCACATCTGGTACCCCAGGATACGAGAGGTGAGTCCAAGGTGGTGGGATTCTGTGGAGAGAGAGAGAGAGAGAAAGAGAGAGAGAGAGAGAGATGGTGAAAAAAAAAGCAGGAAAGAGACTTGTGCATGTGACAGGATGGGGAGGGAGGGAGGGAGGGAGTGTGAACTGATTCATATTGATAAGGAGAGATGTGTGAGATTGATGGTGTGAACAGTAGAAGCGAGAAAATGGATAAAAATACACACACACACCACCTCTTTCTGTTCTCTTATTTATTTCTCTCTCACTTTCTTTGTCAGTCCTGTTCTCTCTCTCTCTCTCTCTCTCTCTCTCTCTCTCCCAGGGACTTGTGTAGCAAATGTGCCACAAATTGGATGTGAGATCATGAACCACTCCCTGAACACTTATTGTATCTTTCTTCTTTCATTCCCAATTCTCTCTCTCTCACTCTGTCTCTCTGTCTGTCTCTCTCTCTCTTTTTCTATCTATCTGTCTCTCACTCTCTCTCTCTCTCTCTCTCTCTTATACACTGCGTTCCAAATTATTATGCAAATGATATCTTTCTCTGATTTTCCTAATTAGTCGATGCAAATGACAGTCAGTATAATTTTCAAGTCATCAACCTTTAGGGTATAATTCGAATTTTATTGAACAAACCTTCCAATGGTAACAGTATTTATTTCAAAAATAAAAAACTCAGAATGCACTGTTCCAAATTATTATGCACAACAGAGTTTGAAAACATGTTATAGGTTGTAAAGAACTGGAAATGGTCATTTGTTGAATTTGCAGCATTAGGAGGTCATATTTACTGAAATCAAAAGCTATTTCAATCAAAAACACCCTAACAGGGCAAGTTACATGTTAACATAGGACCCCTTCTTTGATATCACCTTCACAATTCTTGCATCCATTGAACTTGTGAGTTTTTGGATAGTTTCTGCTTGAATTTCTTTGCAGGATGTCAGAATAGCCTCCCAGAGCTGCTGTTTTGATGCTAACTGCCTCCCACCCTCAAAAATCTTTTACTTGAGGATGCTCCAAAAGTTCTTAATAGGGTTGAGGTCAGGGGAGGATGGTGGACACACCATGAGTTTCTCTCCTTTTATGCCCATAGCAGCCAATGCCACAGAGGTATTCTTTGCAGCATGAGATGGTGCATTGTCATGCATGAAGATGATTTTGCTACAGAACGCACGGTTCTTCATTTTGTACCATGGAAGAAAGTGGTCAGTCAGAAACTCTATATACTTTGTCTATTATACTTTGAGGTCATTTTCACACCTTCAGGGACCCTAAAGGGGCCTACCAGCTCTCTCCCCATGATTCGGGCCCAAAACATGACTCCTTGCTGATGTCACAGCCTTTTTGGGACATGGTGGCCATCCACCAACCATCCACTACTCCATCCATCTGGACCATCCAGGGTTGCACGGCACTCATCACTAAACAAGACTGTTTGAAAATTAGTCTTCATGTATGTCTGGGCCCACTGCAACCGTTTCTGCTTGTGGGCATTGGTTAGGGGTGGCCGAATAGTAGGTTTATGCACAAGCCTCTGGAGGATCCTACACCTTGAGGTTCGGGACTCCAGAGGCACCAGCAGCTTGAAATATCTGTTTGCTGCTTTGTAATGGGATTTTAGCAGCTGCTCTCTTAATCCGATGAATTTGTCTGGCAGAAACCTTCCTCCTTCTGCCTTTATGTGCACAAACTCGTCTGTGCTCTGAATCAGCCACAAATCTCTTCACAGTACGATGATCCCCCTTAAGTATACCTTCTCCAAGGCATTGCACTATCTGATGCTTTTCGGCAGCAGAGAGATCCTTTTCTTTCCCATATTGCTTGAAACCTGTGGCCTGTTTAATAATGTGGAACGTCCTTCTTAAGTAGTTTTCCTTTAATTGGGCTCACCTGGGAAACTAATTATCACAGGTGTCTGAGATTGATTTCAGTGATCCAAAGAGCACTGAGACACAATACCATCCATGACCTTTAATGAAAAACAAAAAATTAAATGTTTGACACTTAAATCCAATTTGCATAATAATTTGGAACACAGTGTGTGTGTGTGTGTGTATATGTGTGTATATATATATATATATATATATATATATATATATAATCTAATGTATATATAATTGGTTTTGCACAGTTTTTCCATAATGCATTTAATCTTAAAGCGCTGAGGCGTCCTGCTCTGATCTTTTGCACCTCATGCTCCATTAAACACTTTCTTACGTCTTGAGTGGTCTTACAGCTGGGTTTGCTATAACCGTGTTTGGATCTCGTGGTGAAACACAGCTATCCCACAGGTCAGTCGGAGCGAGCTGTCTTCAATTATGCTGATCATAGTGTAGAGACTGCCTTCTCTCCTCGTCTTCCTCGACATCTCTCTCCTCTCGTTTTATCTCACACGTACAGTTTACTCATGGTCTACACACTGAGGCCTCACATTCTGTGTGTGTGTGTAGATTCAGGGTGCTATAATCGTATCCTCCCTGGTGGAGGTGTGTGTGGGAGCACTGGGTCTCCCCGGTGTGTTGCTGAAGTACATCGGGCCGCTCACCATCACCCCCACCGTGGCCCTGATCGGCCTGTCTGGCTTCCAGGCAGCAGGAGAGAGGGCAGGCAAACACTGGGGCATCGCTATGCTGTGAGTATCGCATGTACATTCCCATATAACATGATATGGAAGGAATAACACACTCCAGGGCACACGCTAATACAAATAACATGAAGTAGGGTGTCTGTTACTGAGATTATTAATTATTATTTTGTTT
>NC_080714.1:3764258-3774258 GCF_019097595.1 Hemibagrus wyckioides
CGAAGGTATGTGTATCCCAGCGCTGCGATGAGTGAGAAGTGAATGATAATGAGAGGACGTTTGTGATTGGCTGACACGTGTGTATGTGTGGTGTGATTGGTGCAGGTGGGCAGTAGGCGGGTGATACAGTACGGAGCGGTGCTGATGCTGCTGCTCGGCACGGTGGGGAAGTTCAGCGCTCTCTTCGCGTCTCTTCCGGACCCCGTTCTCGGAGCGCTGTTCTGCACGCTCTTCGGCATGATCACGGCCGTGGGCTTGTCCAACCTACAGTTCATCGACCTCAACTCCTCACGCAACCTCTTCGTCCTCGGCTTCTCCATCTTCTTCGGTCTGGTGCTCCCCAACTACCTCAGGGGGAACCCTCTCGTCACGGGTGGGCACACACGCGCACACACACACACACACACTGTCTCCGATTATCGGGTTTATTTTATTTCCTGCTTGTCGTGTGTGTTCACACCTTCTTCCTGTCTCCTTCCTTGCACAGGAATCGCGGAGATCGACCAGGTGCTGAACGTTCTCCTGACCACGGCCATGTTCGTCGGCGGTTCCGTGGCCTTCATCCTGGACAACACTATTCCTGGTGAGTGTGTTCCGCGTTCTGTGTGACTGTTCTCCTCTGTGTGTCTAACACTGCACATATTCAACGTGTTTGTGTGTGTGTGTTTATACACAGGCACTCCGGAGGAGCGAGGGATCCGTAAGCTGAAGCGCGGCTCCTGTTCCGCTGCCTCCGAGCTGAAAGGGATGCGATCCTATGACCTGCCATTTGGAATGGACTTCCTGCAGCGCCACAGCGTCTTCCAGTACCTGCCCATCAGCCCCACGTTCAGCGGATACCAGTTTAACAGACTGGGCGGAGCCTGTCGGGGGCGGGGCAGCACGCGAGGAGAGGAGGTTGTGGTCACGAGGATGGAGGCGGGAGAAAGCAGAGTGTGATATGGAAAGCGAGAGCTGGGCTCGCGTGTGTGTGTGTGTGTGTGTGTGTGTGTGTGTGTGTGGTCTGATCTTCAGTATACATGTAAAAGAAGAAAACATTCCACCAGGGGGCGATGATTTTAGGACGTCTCACCGGCCTAAAGATGGAAATGGATTTGGCAAATTAAACACACACACACGTTTTTATTTCCTTAGCAAAGCTGCACTGCACTGAGAGATTCAGTTGTGATGTATTTCCTGTTTTAGGTTAGGTTTTACACAAAAGCTACAAGATTTATTATTTTTTTTGGTTTCCCAGCGATTCTGTTAAAGCCGGTCGCTCGCTAAATGCGAAGTAATCGCAATCTGTCCGATTATGCAAGAGTTTGCGAGAAACACACACTTTTTTCCAACCGATTCCTCGGTCTTCAGTCTTATAACCTGATCTAAAGCTTGACTTGGTCGTCGTTGTCCACTCGACCCCACACCCTCGCATCCTCTCTCCGCTCTCTGTGCCTGCTTCACTAACGCTGGTGAAGTATTGACCAACCCTTTCGTTCTACTACAAAATATTAACCTAAACGCAAGTTTCAGATATTTTTCTGTGCTCGCGAGACAGGGCGCCAGTGCATGCATGATGAGGAGAAAGTGGGCGGGGCTTGTAAAGGAGCTTTTTTTGTGCAAGAGAAGAAAAAAAACACATGCACAAGTTTTAACTTACTGCAAATGTAGTCGAGCGTCTAAGGCGTGTTTAATGTCTGATCTTTTGTTTGTTTACGACTGCACAGGAAGTCTGTCTCACCTGGAACGCAAAGCCTCTAGAGCACTGCTGGATTCGAACCCACAACCTTCTGATCAGTAGCCCAGCACTTTAACCTTCTCCATACAAAAGGCAATTTTTTTTCCATCCACTAAAGAATTTCCTTTTAAATTTATGGAGGTCTCCAGTGACGAGGTTTTATTCATGTTTACAGAGAGCAGAAAGTCACACTGTCACCTAAACCGTGTGTGTTTGTGTGTGTTTGTGTGTGTTTGTGTGCGTTTGTGTGTGTGTGTGTGTGTGTGTGTGTGAGGTCACTGATGACCTGGTCCTGATTAGAGAGCAGGTTTTGGGCGAGATAGACTTCTAAGCGAACATCAGACACCACATGTCTTGCTGATCGACTGCACTGGAGCATGTTTTTGTTTTATTTTCTTTCCTCAACTGTTCTTTATTTAAAAAAAAAAAAAAAGAAGAAGCAAACCCTAAAAGTGTGTATCAGCCTCTCCAGGATTTCGGATTTATTTACTTTATTTATTTTTGTGATTGTTGTGAGCAGAAATGCTTGATTTTCAAAAATTTGTGATGCAGCTTGCTGTTTTTGATTTTTGTGCATTTTATTTGAGCAGACTGGGTGAAAGCACAGGATTCTGTCCTAGCAGTGAGGACCCATGCTGTATGTAGTGATTTTATAAGATGGCTGTCCTCATGCTGGAAGAGGGATTTGTCTCTACGTGTGCTGTTGTGCTGTCACACCACGCATCTCGGCTCAAATCTGCACAAAATCTGCATCATTTTGGGGGAAAAAAATCTTCTCAGAATATGGCGAGAATATTCCTGCGATCGCGAAATCCTGGAGCGACTGATTCCGAAGTCCTCGTTTCCCCGATGTTACCGTTAAAAGCTGCCTGTTTTTATGTACACTATCAGAAGCTTGGAGTCTCGCTCCTCGACTCTTGCATGATCGGGGGTTTGGTCTTCACACTGTAGCCGTTGTTCTTAGTTATGTTTATATTTCTCTCTATACCTGAAGGGTGACGCGTTCTATAAGCGGTGCTTTTTAATATCCGAACAGGATTTTTTCCCCATGCCGGTTTATCCACTCGTTGATCGCCGACGCGCCAGAAATGCCATCACGTGACCCGAGATGTCCGCGTCACTTCATGACCCCCGCGGCCGAAACCACGTTCCGTGTATTTATTTATTTATCTATCCGTGCTGCTCCGAGCCGTCGGCTGGGGAAATTCCACGTGAGCAGGAAATCGACCGAGTGGGAAAAACACGGAGGGAAATGTCTGAGAGATTTACAGGAACGTTTGTTCAGAAATTTACAGTCGAACTGGTGCTTCATGGAAAAAAAGAAGAAAAACGTCATTCCATGTGTCGTGGTGTTTTGAATCAAACATCACTTTCTTTTCTTTTCTTTTTACACAGTAAAATCTCTCTCTCTCTCTCCCTCTCTCTCTGGGCATATCGTTCGTTAGCGTGTTTTTGTTTGTTTGTTTTCTCGTAAACGACGTGTTCTCACCGGACGCACTCGTGAGAACTGTTTTATTCGTAACACTGAGGGCCGGGTTTTCCCCCACGAGCGATTTTAACCCAACACTCTGGAGCTGCACCGACACGGATTTAATTATTTAATTAATCCCATTAGTTTGACGCTAATTAAAGGATTCGTTCATTCAGGTTTATCGTCATCAGGAATTAAAGTCATTTATCTGAACCTGTGAAGAAATTTTGTTTACTTTCATTTTTAACTGGACAGTCCACTAACAGCAGGGTTTTTTTTCTTTATTTCTTTTCTTTCTTTTTTCTTTTAAATACTGGCCAAACAGAATCCACTAACAGCAGGGATATTTCTTCTTTCTTTCTTTCTTTCTTTCTTTCTTTCTTTCTTTCTTTCTTTCTTTCTTTCTTTCTTTCTTTCTTTCTTTCTTTCTTTCTTTCTTTCTTTCTTTCTTTCCTATTTTAACAAATTAGAATTTATTATCAGCAGGTCTTTCTTTCTTTCTTTTAATACTGGCTAAACAATTTATTATCAGCAGAATTTTTTTCTTTTATTTCTTCTGTTTTTTTGGGGTTTTTTTTTTTTCATTTTAAATACTGGCCAAGAATTTACTTACAGCCTTTTTTTTGGCCAATCAGAATCTGTTATCTACAATATTTTTTTTTAAAAATAGCGGCCAATCAGAATTCACAAATTCACTAATGTTGTTTTTTTTTCCTCCCAAATCAAAACCAGCAATTTTTCTTCTTTTAGGATTTTGCATGTTTTTTTTTCTTGATAAATTTAACCCCTATTTAGATTAAAACCCTGGGTAGATTTTGCTCCTCCGTCGGTTTGTTGCAGCCCAGAGACACTTTTACATTTCCACAGCCGGTCACTTTGTGCCAGTATTAGAGACGTTCTGGACTCTGTGCAGGAGGCGGAGCCAAATGCGAACCTGCTGTTTACCGCAGAGAGACCGGTGACGTGAGCTACAGCGCTGACGATAAAATATCACTGCAAAAAAATAAATAAATAAATGAAAAATAATAATAATAATAATAACACCTGAGAAAGAGGTCTTGAAACCTATGTGGATTTATTTCAATATTTCTTTTTCTTATGATTTTATTATAAAACGTGAGACAAACGTCACTCCAGGATACTTGAAGAGATTGTACACTAAAAATTTCTGACTGAAAAAAAAACAGCAGTGTTACAGTTAAATAAATAAATGAACAAATAAAGTTTAATGATATGGAGTAAAAAAATATGTGTTTAATGCTGAAAAGGTGGGGGAAAAAATCAAACTGTTTAAAAATATATATATATATATATTTTTAATATCATTTTTAAAATCTCATCTGGTTTTGGTCAGTGTTTAATGTGTATTGATAGAAGAAAAATATTTTAAAATTAATTTTAAATATTGATAAATAAATAAATCTCTTATTAGATTATTATTAGAATTTAGATTAGAATTAGATTTTATATTGAGATTAATCCCAAATCTTTTGCATTTTTCCACATTACGAGTAAAATTAAATTTAAGTTTGCATTTATTTATTTTGCTATAATTGAGTATCATTTTGAAGAGATTTGCGCTTTAATGGTCATTAATGGTTCACTGGACTGCCATGAGGAAATCCCTCACTGTGTTTACTCTTCCACTCGTCCTTCAGACCTCAAAGATCATGACTCGCATTTCTCCTTTTTTCCTCCACCGTTATTCCAATCACACCATCTTCACTTTAATTTTTAAAGTCCATCGAATCCCAAATCTGGACCAGTCTGTAAATATTTATCTGGACATTGCAAAGGGGACGGTGAAAAAGGTCTCAGGTCTAAACTCTAAGATCTGGATAACTGGAAGTGAGATTTACTAAATTTTAGAATTTCGATTTGCGTATAATTTTTCATTTCCACTAAAATTTGAACAGAATTTGGATCCGGTTCAGATTTCTTTTCCCTCTTTTTTTTTTTTTTGAAAATAGTCTGCTAATTTTATTTTATTTTTCATTTCCACTAAATTTGTTGAGAATTTGGATTAGATTGTTTCTGATTTCTGAAATAATTTCTTTTTTGTTCTTTTCTTTTTTTTAAATAATCTGCTAATTTTATTTTAATTTTTATTTCCACTAAATTTGAACAGAATTAGGATTTGTTTCCAGTTTCTTTTTTCTTTTTTTTTTGAAAAAGAAATCTGCTTATTTTATTTTTCATTGCCACTAAATTTATACAGAATTTGGATTCGATCGTTTCCGATTTCTGAAAGCTTTTTATTTTATTTTTTATTTATTTAAATAATCTGCTGGCTGAATTTCACTTGGTTTATTACATAAAGTTCGTACCTCTGTTTATTAAACTCTATTTTGTTGCTCCATATTTTTCCAGATGTTTTCACTTTTTTGCGAAGGGAATTTTTGAATTTCTTTTTGATTTTATTTATTTATATTTTTTGCAGTGAACACGTTCTTAAGTGGGCGGGGTTTAAACACAACACTAGAACGCTCCTCCCCCTGTGGAGAACCTGACAGTGTTTTTCCTCCTGTTGCTGTCGAGCTCCACACGTTTCGCCGCGTCCTTGCTTTCTTTCTTCAATCTCTTTTGCGTTAACGTTCTCGAGTGCTGAACACGACTCGGGCGGGGCTTTCTGGCCGAGACCTCGCTTCCTGTCGGTCACAACGGTTGCAATGGTCACTCTCACCGGTCATACAATCGAGTTATTGTTTTTGTTTGTTTTCCTTTCATGTCTGTAGTTCTCAAGTGTTTATCGGTCTTGTATATGGATACACGTGTGACACGTGAGCCTCGGGTTTGACCTCGAGGTCGTGAGGGGGTCTTAGTAAGACGGTCACTAAGAGTATGATTCAAAGATAAAATCCCTTCAGTTATTTTGAAGGAGAATCTATCTGAAGAATATACTATTGTCTATCTGAAGTTATTTATCTTCTCTTTTTCTCTCTCTCTCTCATTTTCTTCCTTCCTATGTTTTTTTTCCTTTTGATTTAATTTTTTTTATACATGATTTTTATGTTTTTTCACACAGAGACATGTTTGTAAAGATGGCACGTGTATAAAAAAAACGTAAATATTATTAAAAAAAACCATGCTGCCAAGCGCACCATTTTTTATTATTATTATTATTATAATTTTTTTATTTATGTGAAATGAAAGTGTTTTTTTTTTGCCTCTTTTTTTGAAAAAATAAAGTTTTTAGAATAGCTACTTTTGTTAGCTAGAATTTTTTCGTAATGTATTTTTCTAACATTGCTTCCAGTCTGATGTCAATCGCAGAATAAAAAACCTGAGATGGTTTTAGTCAGAAACTTTATTATAAATATACAGAGATACTGAATTATACGGAGCGGAGCGCCGAGTCGGCTTCACTCCCGGACCAGGCTTTGTGAATACTAATCGTAGCGACTGTTTTATTCCTTGCTCCTGAAATTATTTAAAAAGATGTTACACAACCAACTCGAGTGTGTGTATGTGTGATTCATTTATTATTATTATTATTATTATTAATATTAATTCTGCAGGTCACATTATCTTTTACAGCTTTCTAATCTTTTTTGGCTTTATTTATTTATTTTTCATTTTGCAGGTACTGTTATCTTTTGCAGCTTTCTATTTTTTTTCTTTATTTATTAATTTTATTTTATTTTGCATTTTCCAGCTTTCTAATCTTTTTCTGCTTTTTTCCCCTTTTTTTATTTTGCAGGTATTATCTTTTACAGCTTTCTAATTGTTTTCTTATTTATTTATTTATTTTGCAAGTATCATCTTTCACAACTTTCTAAAATTGACTGCTTTTTCATTTATTTTTTATTTTTGCAGGTATTTTACAGTTTTCTAATCTTTGTTCTGCTTTATTTATTTATTTATTGTTTTACAGGTATTATCTTTGATACCTTTCTAATTCTTTTCTGCTTTTATTTTATTATTTATTTTTTTAAGTTTGTAGTGTAGTTGATGACCAAGGGTTTGTTTGATTATCCAGTTTCTGCTAATTTTCCAGTATAAATTCAGTTAAAAAACATCCCAAAAACACACACACGCCCACACACACACACACACCTTCCTCACCCCAAGAGGAAGAACGAAGCGTGTGTACTGTACGAATCCTTCATTTCCACACTTCACATACATCACAGCCGAGAGAGGACGAGAGCGTAAGTATTGGCACCCTTTGTGCACCATAACCCTTTTGTGGGAGATTTTTTTTTCTCTCTCCTTGTTTTGTTCATCTTGAACTGCAGCATCATCTTCATCTCCATGTGAGGAAAAAAACACTTCCTGTGTGTTCTGTTACAGGAAAATAATCAACATCATCATAGTGTGATATAGCTGAAGTAGCTCCAAACAACCTGAAAAATGTGTAAAAAAAAAAAAAAGTATTTCTCTTACACCAACGATTCCAATTTTTCATTTAATAACGTTGCATTTTTTCATCCATTTATAGTTACACTTAATGTTATAGAATGTTAACATTTGTTCACGTTCTTACTTACATGATCAGGTATAACATTATGACCACCTGCCTCATATTGTGTTGGTCCCCCTTTTGCTGCCGAAACAGTCCTGACCCGTCCTGCACTGTGTATTCTGACACCCTTCTATCAGAACCAGCATTAACTTCTTCAGCAATTTGATCAACAGTAGCTCGTCTGTTGGATCGGATCACACGGGCCAGCCTTCGCTCCCCACGTGCATCAATGAGACTTGACCGCCCATGACCCTGTCGCCGCTTCACCACTGTTCCTTCCTTGGACCACTTTTGATAGATACTGACCACTGCAGACCGGGAACACCCCACAAGAGCTGCAGTTTTGGAGATGCTCTGATCCAGTGGTCTAGCCATCACAATCTGGCCCTTTTGGTCAAACTCACTCAAATCCTTACATTTGTCCATTTTTCCTGCTTCTAACATCAACTTTGAGGACAAAATGTTCACTTGCTGCCTAATATATCCCACCCACTAACAGGGGCCATGATGAGGAGATACTCAGCTTATTCACTTCACCTCTCACTGGTCATAATGTTATACCTGATCTATTGCAGCTATAAACACTTTTCTCATCAGCCTCTATTATTTTATCTTTTAAAATAAAGTTGGAAAAAAAATATGCCGCTTGTCATGTTACCAAAATAGTGTAAACTCCTCTGTCCTGAAAACTGTCTGGTATGAAACACTGACATTGGAGACTCCTTCCAAAAATGTTAGAAAACATCATCATATCAGATTTCTATAAGATTTTTCTTTGTAAAATGATGCCTAAAAAATCAGTCCCTGTTATTAGTTGTTGCTATGGAAACTAACATTGGAACGAGTGCATTAATATAATCCTGTGATTTTTCAGATGCAGTACAGAGAGAGAGAAAGTTAATCCACACCTTATGACCAGCTCTGTGGTATTAAATGACAATTAAACCAACACTTATCGTGAGAATTTCCTCATATGAAACACTCAGACTCCAGGAACCATTAAATATGTTCAGAATCAGTCACAGGGCGCTTGTTAAACCATTAGGATCCATTAGAAACCATTAAAAACCCAGTAAGAACCCAGTGAAAGCCTGTCAGTGTCTGGCTCCTGACCGTGACCGTCTGCTTTAACATGATTAACTCACTGTGTGTGTGTGTGTGTGTGTGTGTGTGTGTGTTTTATTGCTCCAAAGCTGCCAGTGTTAATGGAGAGAATCCAACATGGCTTCCAGATGGGTGTGGGTGCAGTCAGGGAGTGATTTAAGGTGGGGGGGGGAGTCAGAGGATGGCCTCTGTATAACAAAAAATAAATAAATACAAACAAAAATTATTCTTGTAAATCCGCCTTCCCACGGTTTCTTTCCTCTTTGGATTAATATGGTTACAAAATCCAGGATTATTTATTAATAATATCCTTTGGAAATATACAGCAACACAACAACAACCAGCTCAGTATTTTACAGCAAATTTTACACTCTACAATATTTATTTAATTAATTAATTTATTTTATTTTGCAGGTATTACCTTTTACAGCTTTCTAATCTTTTTCTGCTTTATTTATTTATTTATTTATTTATTTATTTGACATTAACTTTTACATCTTTCTAATCCTTTTCTGCTTGCTTGCTTATTTATTTATTTATTTTGTAGGTATTATCTTTTACTGCTTTATAAACTTTTTCTGCTTATTTATTTATTTATTTATTTATTTTGTAGGTATTATCTTTTACCGCTTTATAAACTTTTTCTGCTTATTTATTTATTTATTTGTTTATTTTGTAAGTATTATCTTTTACAGCTTTCTAATTTTTTTCTACTTTATTTATTTATTTTGCAGGTATTATCTTTTACAGCTTTCTAATTTTTTTCTACTTTATTTATTTATTTTGCAGGTATTATCTTTTACAGCTTTCTAATCTTTTTCTGCTTTTATTTATTTTTTGTATAAATATATAATTAGGTTAAATTAATTAAAGCTAGCTAGCTAACTGCTTCATGTGAATAAACTCCCTAAAGCTGAACAATGTGTCCAAATAAAGAGACAACAATAAAAGGATCATATCGCGATCCAGAAATAATCTCTGTGTAATTCTGAAATAATAACTGAACAATACTGAGAGAAATCTTCTCTTATGGAAGCTTTATTAATTATTTATTGGAATTAATAGCCTTATTTGAGCAAGCTGTAAACAAAAGCCCGTGCTCCGCTGATCCCAGCAGAAACCCCAGCAGCTCGCCATTGTTTACGGAATTCCCTCATTAATTATTCATGCGGCGGCTCGATCAAAGGGGCGGTGGAGTTGTGAGCTGATTGGCTGAGACGGGATTCCCTCATTTATTATTCGC
>NC_080714.1:3779258-3781758 GCF_019097595.1 Hemibagrus wyckioides
ATAATAATAATTGTGAGAAGGTCAGTTGTGGGTTAAGAGTGTGAGTGTGTGAGTGTGTGAGTGTGTGAGTGTGTGAGTGTGTGAGTGTGTGAGTGTGTGAGTGTGTGAGTGTGTGAGTGTGTGAGTGTGTGTGTGTGTGAGTGTGTGAGTGTGTGAGTGTGTGTGAGTGTGTGAGTGTGTGAGTGTGTGTGAGTGTGTGTGTGTGTGAGTGTGTGAGTGTGTGAGTGTGTGTGAGTGTGTGTGAGTGTGTGTGAGTGTGTGTGAGAGAGTGTGAGTGTGAGAGAGTGTGTGAGTGTGAGAGAGTGTGTGAGTGTGTGAGTGTGTGAGAGAGTGTGAGTGTGAGTGTGTGTGAGAGTGTGAGAGTGTGAGAGTGTGAGAGTGTGAGAGTGTGTGAGTGTGTGAGTGTGTGAGTGTGTGTGAGTGTGAGTGTGTGTGAGTGTGTGGCTGAGAACTCAGTCTGTGGCAGTTCTCATAAACCCCTGCATTGCTTTACTTTTCATGTAAAGTGGGCGGGGCTAATCACGAGCATAGCGTATCGCGGACCGTATCACGGACATAATGTCCACCAGTCACCTGGAGTCAGAGCTATTCTAGAAACTTCTGCTTCGAGTCTGAGTGAGCCAGAGCTCATCACTGTGCTGAGAGATGGATGTCTAAATAATACATACAATTAGACTATTTGGCCACGCCTACTTGTTATTCGACTTTAATTAATGTCATTAAGGGATGCAGAAGAGGTGAGATGCCTTACTGTGCATTATAACACAGACCTGGTTCTGTGGGCGGAGCTTGACAGGAATAGGGGCGGGTTTAAGGAACTAATTCTGATCATTTTGACGAATCAGAGTGAGCTACATGTTTGTTTTGCTGCATTACTGATCATCATCTGGAGAAAATAAACAGAAATCCTCTTCTTCCTGGATTTCTCACATGTAGACTGACACATGATGGGAGAGAGAGAGAGATGGGTAGAGAGAGAGAGAAGGAAATAGAGGCAGAGAGAGACATAGACGAGGGAGAGAAAGGGAAATAGAGGCAGAGAGTGACATAGATGAGGGAGTGAGAGAAAAGGAAATGGAGACTGAGATGAAGGAGAGAGAGAGAGAGAGAGAGACAGACGAGGGAGAGAGAGACAGATGAGGGAAAAAAAATGGACAGAGGGACAGAGAGAGAGAAGGAAATGGAGACAGAGAGACAGAGACGAGGGAGAGAGAGAGAGAAAGAAGGAAAGAAAGAAAGAAAGAAAGAGAGGAAGAGAAGTAGAGAGTGGGGGAAGAGACAAACAGGGAGGGAAAGAAAAAGGGAACGAGAGAGAGAGAGAGAGAGAGACAGAGACTGATCAGAATCTGGAGTAAGTAAAATATAAATCCTCTTCTTCCTGGATTTCTTACATGTCAACTGGCACATGATGGGTGAGGGAGGGAGAGAGAGAGGGAGACGGAGAGAGACTGAGACGAAGGAGAGAGAGAGAGAGAGAGAGGGAGAGATGAGAGAAAGATATATATATATATATATATATATATATATAGAGAGAGAGAGAGCAGTTACATAAGCATTAAAACCCCTCGTCACGACAGAAGGCTGTTGTTTCTCCATCATGAGGACTTCAGATGTGATTTTCGAGCCTCGGAGTCGAGGCAGGACTTCATGTGGTGTCAGAGTTGAGAGAGAGGAGGAAGTGTGAACGCTTTCTGTTTATTTTTTCCAGCCGCATTTTCCTCATCAAAGCAGAGTTCTGTTTCGAGTAAACACACCAGGACATCTATCTATCTATCTATCTATCTATCTATCTATCTATCTATCTATCTATCTATCTATCTATCTATCTATCTATCTATCTATCTATCTATCTATCTATCTATCTCAGCTCTGTGTAAATCTGCACGCTTCAAAGAAGAAGAAATCCAGTGATAATTCTCACTGTGAATACGTTCATCAGAGAGAGATGTTTATTTAACAGTTTGTTGGATTTATTTATTTATTTATTTATTTATTGATTGCTTTATTATTTACAGTTTAAATTTATTATTCTATTCAGTCCATTTTTTATTGTGATTTTCAGTGTAGAATGTTAGAGAACATCTCTCCAACAGACAGCAACATTCTGACTATTTGATCAGTGATGCACTGTTAAGTGTAGATTGGAATGAATACATAAGGTAACAAATGGGAAGGAAGGAAGGAAGCAATGAAGGAAGCGAGGAAGAAGAGAGGAAGGGAGGGAGGAATGAAGGAATAAACAAGGAAGGAAGCAAGAAGTGAGGAAGAGAGGGAGGGAGGAAGGAAGGGAGCGAGGAAGGAAGGAAGGACAAAGCAAGAAAAGGAAGGTAGGAAGGAAAGAAGGATAGAAGGAAGAAAGGAAGGAAGGAAGAAGTGATAGATTAGATAGGTAGATAGAAAGAAAGAACAATAGATTAAACAAAACAGAAAAATGAACAAAATGAAATGTGTGTTCAGTGTGTGTGTGTAGTGAGTGTTTTCAGAGTGTTTGTGCAGTGTG
>NC_080714.1:3799258-3839258 GCF_019097595.1 Hemibagrus wyckioides
ATGGAGCAACGGTCACCCGGGACGATCTGGACGTTCTTCAGCGTTACGCTACACCGCGATGCGTTCAGGGGTTTAGAAGATTGAGGCTTTTGAGACTGAGAAGATGTTCTCTTTAGATCCTGCATTTCCAAACACGCCCTCATCACCACGCTAACATCTCAGAAACGTTCCTAATTAGCTGACGCTGACTAGCTCAGAAATCCACGCTAACTACATGAACGGTAAACAATCATAGGTGTGTTCCTGCGACGTTACTGTGTACTATTCTAACACACCACGCTAAGCAACTAGCTGCGCAAAGTTAGCTTGCTAGCTGGAAAAAAACAAAACACAAACAAAACGTTTTTCACAGACTTGCGTCTCAAAAATACGACTAGAGATTTATGCAGGTAATGTTAGCTGACTAGCTGAATAGGTGGAAAAAGGACGTGGCTAAGAAAGCTAGCTAGCTCGAAAATTAGCGCTTGACATAAAATTGACACTTTGAACGAAAAGAAATGAAAAATTAGATATACTGGAGTGCTGCTAGTGCTAGTTAGCAAGCTAGCACAGAAATGATGCAAGGTGAAAATACCCTGTAATTTATTAGTATTTTTTCTTTTAACTGACGCCATGTAATAAATGTTACCTCAGCGTCGTGCCGCTGGACACGACGTCCCGGGACTCGGGTTCCTGAGGGAGGAGGCTGGCGAGGGCGTGTAGGGAGAGCGGGATCGAGACGTAGCCGCGGGTTTGAGGCGAGCATGCTGTCGCCCTCTACAGGCACAATGTAGAAAAGCACATTTACTCAACTGATTCTCTCGGGTCCTTCCATGTGAAAAAGACTCCATAATAATAACAATAAGCACAATATTAATAGAACACACACACACACTCGTGAAATAGTCATGTTTAGCTAAACAATCTCAGCCTAACGTGGTGTGTTCATGTGTAGGATTGTAGCTGTTGTTGAGAAGCTGAACATGTTACACTCTGATTATAAACTAATGCACATGCTGCTGGAGACGTGTGTGTGTGTGTGTGTGTGTGTGTGAAAATTATGAATGTTATGTGTGTGAGAGAAGATTGAGGATGTGATGGGTTTGTGTGTGTGTGTGACGATTATGAATGGTGTGTGTGTGTGTAAAAATTATGAATGGTGTGCGTATGTGTGTGTATGTAGATTATGAATGTGGGTTTGTGGGGGGGTGAAAATTATGAATGGGGGGTGTGTGTGTGCGTGTAGATGCTGTGTGTGTGTGTGCACACTTTTTTGAGAATAAATTTGTAATGTTTTTATCCTTTTCTTAAAATCATTTCACTGTATTGTTTATTATACTGTTTGTTTGTTTGTTTGCTCTCAGCTCTCCTGCAGTGTTGTGGTGTTTATTGTCCATTTTCTCCAGCTGCCTCCTGCTTCACTGTAACTGTGACCATCTGATAGAATGCTGAGAAAATTAAACAGAACTGAAATACAAACACACTGGAATCGTCCTCCTTCTGTCACAACACTTATTTTTTTATCCTGATGATAAACTGAGAAATAATTATAAAGATTTATACAAGATTTTCTCCAGAATTCTTAGTTCTCTTATATTTCTTATTTTTTAAAAATATATTTTTATATTTATATATTTATTTTTATTTATATATTTTTATATTTATATATTTTAGATTTATATATATATATATATATATATATATATATATATATATATATATATATATATATATATATATATATATATATATATATATATAATATCATGTTTATCAAAATATAAGGATTTCTGTGTTTTTTAGCTTACTAGGGGGGATATATTCATAGAAACGATGCAAATAAACAAAAGTTTATTTTTCTCCACACATATGTTTATCTTCAAAGTAAATGTTGATATCAAACCCATTTCTGCTCTCTCCAGGTGCTTGTTCATCTAAAAAGTAGCTCAAAGTTTCTATTTCTTAATAAATTCTGTGTTCAGGTTCACACACGAGTCAGAAGAAGACTCGAGTTCTACTTATGTATAATCTCTAATCTAAAATCTATATAACAACCAAACACTTGTTATTAATATGTAGGGTTGGGAACCATTCACATTTTTACCAGTACCGGTACAGTACCTGTAATTCGGTACCAGTACCCAACAGTACCTTTTTCGGTACTTTGCTGAAAATATTTACCCATAAATATTATACACTGTTTAACATACACCAATCAGCCAGAACATTATGACCACATGTAAGCATCATAATACGTCATGTTCAGAAAGACAGTGAAGTGTTTCAGGTGTGAATTCCAAGTGTTTATGATTTTAACGTGTTTAATTGTTACTAAGGATTATTTTTACTTTTATTTTTTTTCCACTTTTTTTGGTTTGAATGAAAAGAGTTCCAGCTTTTGTGTTTGTCTGGTGTTCAGAAACAACAAAACACCACAAACATGAAATATTAAAATGCAGTAGATTGTTACTCCTGTGTGTGTGTGTGTGTGTGTGTGTGTGTGTACATGATAATTCCCACACATTACTCTTATTACACCTCATGATATAATGCAATGAGCTTTACGACTGAATATGTCGCTACATGGATGGTCAAAGCAGCAGCAGGTCGTCGCTGTGTGTGTGTGTGTGTGTGAGTGTGTGTGTGTGTGTGTGTGTGGGCTCTAAACTCTGACTCTGATGTCAGAGAATATCCAGGATAAGGTGCAGACCTGAGGCACGCAGCCAATCAGGGAGGGGGAGATTAGTGTGTGTGTGTGTGTGTGTTTAAATTGCTCTGCGGCTGTGTGAGCGTCCCACTTGATCCAGACAGCCGACCTGAACAGTCTGAACGTCTCACACTCTCAGCGTTTAATCCTACAGGTGAGATAATCGACCTTTGTTTTTATAATCTGGTATAAACTACTCCTTATTTTCAGTGTCATGTTATTCTGTCCAGATTTTGTTTTTCTGACCGAATGTGGGGTTTATTTCACCCTAAAACAGCGTGTTGTGTACTTTGACCTCAGCGTTCATGTTTCCTGCTTCAGGTGTTAGATCGTGTGGTGAAGGTGTGAAGGAGGCGGTGAGGAGAATGCGATTACGCCTCTAATCGGAGCGGACTGTTACGAAAGCAGGATGCGGGATTTAAAACTAATTAAATCTGATTAAATCAGGGATCTTGTTTTGGGCCTTAATATAGCGTAAATATCGTAAAGGAGTCTTGAAGCATGAATACAGTAAGATTTCTTTGATGTCTTGTTGCTACGGCGCTACAGAGCTGAGTTTTGAAAAGTCTGAGACGTATCTTTCAGAGACGGAGTGTGACCTCGACGAACGCCGGACTCATAGATCAGCTTTGGGCTCGTCTTGATTCGCTTAAGCCAAAATAGCAATAAGTCAATAAGCTTTAATGCCACTCAGAAGTGAGAAACATCGGCGTCTCAGGCGTCTCCTTCTCACAGCGTCCTCTTGTCTTTGGCCCCTCAGGGACGTAGGTGTGTCTCTGCACCTAGACTGAATGATTGATGAGGCATTTGTGAAATAATAAAATATGCATTAGCTGCAATTTTAACTTTGACCTTCTGTCTCTCCGCAGATGCTTTTTCCCATCATGCCCTCTCGGAGCGTTCCGGTCTTGACCTGCGTGCTGCTCCTGTTGACGCTGTGCCATGACGTTCTGTCTCGTCGGGGTGGCTTCGGAGGCGTAGGTGGGCGCTGGGGAGGAATAGGGAGGGCCGGAGGAGGTGGTGGTGGTGGGGGAGGCTGGGGAAGCTTTGGAGCTCACAGAAGTGGAGGTGGCGGCATTGGAGGAGGACACCACTACAAAGCGGCACATGGCCAAGGAGGAATCTCGTCCTCGGGATCCTCGAGCGCCGGGAAGATAGCGGGAGCGGCGGCGGCCGGAGCGCTCGGAGGCATGGTGATCGGACATGGGCTCGGATCCATGTCCCGACCCGGATATGCATACGGACACGGGTGGCACGGCGGGCATGGGTATGACGGACACGGGTACACGGGAGGACACGGCCACCCGAGGTATGCCGGAGGACATGGCAAAGGACACGTCCATCATGAAGATGGCGCCGGGATCAGGAACGAGACGGATATGGAGTACTACACCGGATCCGCCAGCAGGGGGCAGTCTTACAGCTGCGTGATGATGCTCGGAGCCACTGTGTCCTTCTTTATCAGGTCCTGGAGCTCATAGAGTCGACCATTCGCACCCCGAAGAGTAAAAACTGACTGCAAAACCACTTTCCTCTTCAACTCGATTTCTAAGACTCCGGGCTTAAAAAAAGTTTGCTAGTCAGAAACGCTAACAGTTTAAACGGACAAAAACAGACACTGCAGAGCTGAAAACCGGATCAGTCGGATAACGACTCAAACAAACACCGGTCACTGTGTAGTTTTTCATTTTTTAATTACAAATCTGTTCTGTAATATTTTGTGGAAAAAATACCATAACTTCCTCGAGTCTGTCTCTTTAAGAAGTATTGTTTGTCTAGAAAAGCTAACAAAGAGCTCCTTTAACTCTAGTAAGTAAAATAAAAAGTAATTATTAAAGGTATTAATTAATATGATTTATAATGATTAAACTGTTAAACTGGAGACTTTCGTGTTGTGGTGAAATGATAAAATACGTTTTTCTGAGTCATGTAAATATATCACTCTTAGAGATCGAAGTCTGTTTCTATTTGAAATCTTTCGTTTTTTCCTGTATTTATTCTGTGCATAAATATAAATCTTTCTATTCCTAGAGTAATCCTATTGTTTCTTATCTACCACATACAGTAACTGTCCTGTAGCTGTGCACGTGTGCCGTCTTGTGATTTCTACTTCATCACGTGAAACTGCTTCATGGTCCGTGTTAATGAGGTTTGGGTTCGGAGGCACGAGTGTGCGCTCCGACACGTCTCGGCGTCCCCCAGGTCCTAAACAGTCCTCGGAGGATGAAGTAAGCAGCGTCTGTAAATCACATTAGCGCTAGATTAACAATGGGCGGGACGACAGGATGTCAGGTGTGGACGTCAGGGCAAAGACAAATCTCGTTTAAGATCTAGGGTAGGGTCGACCTCACGATCTCATTTACACTGCAGGACTCTTGTGTAACACATAAAGTTCGATATTTGTAAGAGTGTTAGTCATCGTGTTATCATCTATCCATATGTCTATACCCACTTTATTACTAATTAGGGTCATAGGGATCTGCTGGAGCCTATCCCAGCACACATTGGGTGAAAGGCAGGGGTACACCCTGGACAGGTCACCAGTCCATCACAGGGCCACACATATAGACAGACAACCACACACACACTCACTCTCACTCCTATGGGCAATTTAGAATTACCAATCAACCTAATGTACGTTTTTGGACTGTGGGAGGAAACCAGAGTACCCGGATAAACCCACGCAGCCACAGGGGAGAACATTGTTATCAGAAAGATCAAAAATAACTGTGTGCTTGAGCAGAATTCTCACCTCAGGGTCGGTGACTTGAGTCAAAAAGTTTGCTAGTGTGTGAAAAGTTCCTCGTATTCAGAGTTGGGTTACGTACAGAGTTGATTTTCAGGGCTGTTTGTTCAGATTATGCGAATCGTTGAAGCACCTGAGATGGTGTTTTATCGTCAAAGACTAAGGCTGCTCAATTAGCTTTGTAGCTCGCTAGGTCATGACTCGGTACCACTGGTGTTTATCACCAACAGACAGCACCGATGTCTTTGATATTCGACATATATTTTTGAAATACTTTCTATCATGGTGCTGCAAGCAAGATCATAGAGCTGAGAGACTCTATTATGATACATTAAGGGTCCCTAGTGAGCATGGACATCCCCTTGATTTGCAACTGAAACAGCCCTTAAACCCTTGCTCAGCACCCTGACTAGTGAACTAGGGAGCTGACTGAGACGCAGCCTGATTCGTCATCTTTAAACACGCCCTTGCTTTTAAACACAATTCAATTCAATTCGATTCATTTGCATTTTAACAATGGACATTGTCTCAAAACAGCTTTACAGAAGATGATAAAGTTACTATTTATCCCTAATATTTATCCCTAATGAGGAAGCCTGAGGAGACGGTGGTGAAGAAAAACCTCCCTGAGATGATATGAAGAAGAAACCAAGAGAGGAACCAGGCTCAGAAGAGAACCTCATCCTCATTTGTATGATACTGGACAGTAAATAATGTAAATGTTAATAATGTCCTTCAATTATTATCTATCAATAATTCTTTCCTCAAGGGAAATTGTTTGAGATTTGGACTCTTCTGATGTTGTCCTGAGAGAATTCACGCAATTTTTGATTTTCAAAATGTAGCAGTTTTTACATACACTATATTGCCAAAAGTTTTGGGACACCCCTCCAAATCACTGAATTCAGGTGTTGTTTTTCAGGGGTTGGACTCGGCCCCTTAGTTCCAGTGAGAGAGTTTGGTGGTCCTCCACACCAAACTCTCTCATCCATGTCTTTATGGACCTTACTTTGTGCACTGGTGTGCAGTCATGTTGGAACAGGAAGCGGTCATCCCCAAACTGTTCCCACAAAGTTGGGAGCATGAAATTGTCCAAAATGTCTTGGTATGAAGCTGAAGCATTAAGAGTTCCTTTCACTGGAACTAAGGGGCCGAGTCCAACCCCTGAAAAACAACACCTGAACTCAATGATCTGGAGGTGTGTCCCAAAACTTTTGGCAATGTGTGTGACTTGATTTTCTGACTGAATAAATCTTCATTGCAGAGTGATTCTTTTGTTCTGTCAGTACTAGCCTTGACTTAATACTTTTTTTGTTTGTTTTTCTGAGATACATACAGAACTCTGCCCCCAGATCTGTGTGGAGACATACTGTAGTGTACAAAAAAGTACTGTATGCATATGAACCCTTTCAATAAAACCCAGGAAACCAGGAGAGTTTGTTTTCTCACTTGCTTTATGTGTTACAGTTTGGGGGAAAAAAGCAGCAGGAGTCTACAGTAATGTGAGTGACCTGTACAGACCAGGCAGAAGGACAGTGCAAACCTGCTTCACTACCGCAATAAATATGCGTCTAGAATGAAAGGCGGCGATGACGAGATTTGGCTGTTTATACCGAGTTTGGAGGAAAAAAACGACAATAAAGAGAACCAGACCATGACCGAAATCAGCGTGAGAATGAGGTAAGGAGAGCGAAACATTTGGCATGCGGCGTCCAAATAATAATAATAATAAAAAACAGACGTGATGTTGAACATGAAAAAAAACGTTCTTGATCTTTGCTTGTCGCAGTTTTGCATAAACAGCAGGCTATAGAGAGGCTCGCGTCCCGGTCAGTGTCATCAGCAGGACACGTCCGTGCTCCTGTTTCCGTCACCGTCCTGTGAAGCCGGAGTGTGTCCCAGTGTGTCGTCCGGTGTGTTTGTGTGGCTACATGAATTATTCCAACGTTATAGTACTGAGAGATATATAGTGTGATTTCTATACACTGCTTGTGTGTGTGTGTGTTTTTCTTTTCAGTCCTGCTCATACTGCATTGGCTGTAATCAGTGTGAGTGTAAGACACTGTGTGTGTGTGTGAGTGTGAGTGTGTGTGTGTGTTAAACAGTTCTGTCAGTGCCTGATGCTTTACGCACCACCTTTTCTCCGCTAACCTGATCCACAGCGAGCGTCTCCACTTCCACAGGTGGATGAGGGATCCTATGTGCCACGCCGACGTGGGCGGAGCCTCGTTGCTGCCTGGGGCTCGGAGGCACAGGAGCATGGGCGGGGCTTGTTGCGGAGGCGATGGGCGGGATTACAGGGGGTCGTTCGCGTACCACCGGCTGTGCATCAGGGTTAGCGGGCGTGTCTCGGGCCTGAAGGAACGGCGCGGGGTCGGGCATCGTTCCCGCGGCATCCCGAAGGACGATCCTTCTGCCGTCGGCTGCGCCCACCCTGTAGAGCTCGGTGTACTCGCAGTGCAGTGGCTGTGACAGGCTCTTGCGCATGCGCCTGCGAGGCGTGTCCGGCTGCTTGCCGGCGCTGTTGGTGGGTGACTCGAGCCTCGCTTCGGCCGGTGGGGACGGTTTGAAGGCGGCTCCGCCCTCCAGAAGGCGCTTCTTGGTGGCGTGGAGCTGCGCCGTGAGGAAGGCGATGGTGCCGGCTCTCTGCTCCAGCTCCCCGGATAACACGGCCAGCCGGTGGCTCTTGAGCTTCAGCTCGTCCAGGTACTTCTTCTCACGCTCGCGGATGGTGTTCTCCAGCACCGAGATCATGGCGTTCTTCTGCTCGAGCTCGCGCAGCAACTCGCTGTTCTCCTGCTCTTTGGCCTTCAGCTGTTCCTCCAGCTCCTCACAGCGACGCTGGAGCTCTCTGCAACGAGCCTCGCCATCATCTGCCACACACACAGACAGGAGGTTTATAACATTACTCTCATATACTCAGGGTTTACAAACTAAACTCTACCCAGTGTAAGATATTTTATTTTATTTTAAGCTTTATTTTAAAACATTACCCTCTGTCCCCCACCCCCCCACTTTCTCTCCGTCTTCATCTCTACCAATCTCTCGTTCTCTCCATCTTTCTCTTTCCCTCTCTCTTTTTTTCTTTGCCTGTCTTTCTTTCTGTCTCCCACTCTTCCCTTCTTTTTCTCCCCTTCTTCTGCTCTCTCCCTCTTTCTTTCCCTGTCTCTCTCCCTCTTTTTTCATCTCTCTTTTTCTCTATCTCCCTCTCTTTCCCTGTCTCTCTCTCTCCCTCTTTTTTCTTATCTCTCTTTCTCTCCATCCCTCTGTCTCTCTCTGTCTTTTTCTTCATCTCTCTTTCTCTCCATCTTTCTTTCCCCCTCTTTCTTCCCCTTTCTCTCCCTTTTTCCCCTCTCTCCCTGTCCCTCTCTCTCTCTAACCCCCCCATTCTCTCCCTCTTTCTTCCCCTCTCACTTTCTGTCCCTTTTCCCCTCTCTCTCTCTCTCTCTCTCTCTCTCTCTCCCTGTATCTCTCCCTCTTTTTCTTTCATCTCTATTTCTCTCCATCTCCCTTCCTCTTACTCAGGGTTTACAAACTAAACTCTAACCCAGTGCATGCCATTTTATTTTATTTTAAGCTGTGATCAGAGTTCTGTTATGAACTCTGTAATCCATTATAAGTGGCCATGTGAGATAAACCGAGGCTCACCAGCATGTCAGGAGGACAGGAGAGAATCCCACCCTTACCTTTTAAAAAATTAAAAACACATTTTCTATAAAAGTGATAGTCGCCTCACTCCAACTCCTCAGATCTATCAGTATTTAAAACCTAGGAATGACAGGATGCTGTTTCAACACTAGAGGGCAGTGCTGACTTCCCGCATTTCCTTCAATCGCTTTCCATCACCTCTCCATGTCGTCTTCTCGACTCCGCCCTCCTACGTCCTTCAGCCCGTGACCCACTGAAGACGCATCTTCAAATCTGAGTCACTGAAGGTATTAGATAAAGAAACTGGTGATATTTTATCCTTGTTCTTACAAATTAACTTGGAAATCCACAAAGCAATTACTACGTGCTAATTACGTGCCGCTTCGCTGGCACACAGACACACTCATGATATAACGCCCAGTCGCGCTACACGCTAACACAAAGTACGCATCGGCTATTTTTAGAAAAGCGAAAGTCATTCTATCTGTTTTCTCTCTCTCTCCCTCTGTATCTGTTAAACAGGGTGGGGCCACAAATGTACACAAGAGAGAGAGAGAGAGAGAGAGAGAGAGAGAGACGAGCTGTCTCCTGTTACAGTACTAATCGATATGAGTGTATGAGGAGCGTCTCACCCTCTATTGACCTTCAGCTCTGCTCCACACACACACACACACACACACACACACAAAAGCAATCAGTGTAACTTCGTGTTCCGAGTACAGGTACGAATACTTCTTTCACTCCACAGAGAGTTGAATGCTCCATTCTGATTGGTCAGAAGGTGTTCAGTTATAGCTGATGTTATAAAAAGGTTCATATAAAACAAACAAACAGAATTATTGACATGGTGAAGTTTTCTAAAGGAGGTGTTTATTTAACTCGTTTAAAAAGAGTCTCCATGACTCGGCGTATAGACTCGGCATCATGGATCACAGCACTGATGGAAGGAGTCTCCAGTGTCAGCTATGGGAAAGTCTTCAGGAGCGAGGGAGAGCTTGTGCTTTCTCAGGTGAGAGAATAAAGAGAAGGAGCATCTGTTTACCCTCTGTCTCACAATCCCGGCCCCCCTTCTCTCCGTCCCCATCTCTCCTAATCTCTCTTTCTCCATCTCTCTTTCTCTCCATCTTTCACTCTCTTTTTCTTTCCCTGTCTCTCTTTCTCCATCTTTCTTTCTCTGTTTCTCTCTTTCCATCTCTCTCTCCCCCTCTTTCTTCCCCTCTCTCTATCTCTCCCTTTTCCTTTCTCTTCCCTTTTATCTCTCACACCCATCTCTCCTGCTCTCTCTCTCCCTCTTTCTTCCCCTCTCTCTATCTCTCCCTTTCCCCCCTCTCTTCCACGTCTCTCTCTCTCCCTCTCTTTTTCTCTTTTTTTCACCTCTCTCCCGGTCTCTCTCTCCCGCTTTTTCTTCATCTCTCTTTCTCTCCATCTCCCTCTCTCTTCCTCTTTCTCCCCCTCTTCTTTCTCTCCATCTCCCTCTCCCTTCCTCTTTCTCCCCCTCTTCTTTGCCTCCTTCTCCCTCTCCTTCTTCCTCTCTCTCCTCCCACCCTCTCTCCCCATCGCTCTCTTTCTCCCTGTCTTTCTCTCTCCCAGTCTCTCTCCCTCTTTCTTTCTCTCCCTTTTCCCCTTTCTCCCCATCTGTCTCTCTCTCTCACTGCCTCTCTCCCCGTCTCTCTCTCTCTTCCTTCTTCTCCCCATCTCTCTTTGTCTCCTTCTCCCCCTCCCTCCATCCCTCCTTCTTCCTCTTTCTCTTCTCTTACCCTTTCTAACCTGTCTCTCTCTTTCCTTCTTTCTCCCCCTCTCTCTTTCACGCTCTCTCTCCCTCTAACAGGATGAGCTCACATGGCCGTAATGGTGTGACTCACACGGGGGTCATCTCTCCAGCTGCCCTTTTCCTATCACGTGGATCCATGACCACATACATGTGTAAACCTCATTACACCTCTGTACTCTCCACTGCATCATGTCTTAACACTCGGGAAGGATGTGTGGGAAGACGTCGAGACGGATCTGAGAGACGTGACGTGAAGCCACCCATCGACGTGTCCTGACAGGAGAATAAGTGTGTCTCGTGACAGGCTGCTTATAAACTACTTGTCATGTTTTTACTCAGTCTCTACGGCAATTAATATTCCTAAAAAGCCTTATAGCTGACTTCTGTCTGTCTGGGGGTGTGTGTGTGTGTGTGTGTGTGTGTGTACAGGCTACAGATAATGCATTAGCCCATGTGCATTAGTGCTGCCTTGGTGTAATCTTATTTCCTGTACCATCTCTGCAGCAACATCAACAACATATGATTAGAGCTGTCCTGTCTTTTTTTCCTGTCTCACATTCTTCAAAGTCTTTAAAGATCAGTTATTACTCCAGATTTTCCAGATCGGACGTTCGGTCTGCTCAGAAAACAAAAATAAGGCACGAGTTCATGATGGCGGACATATTCTCTTCCATTTACAGGAGAGCTCAAAATCTCTTATTTTTAGCCTGATATTTTATTAGTTCACATTGGCCAGGGTGTATTAATATGTGATGATGTCATTACTGAACATCCACGAAATGATAGTGTGGGTCTGATTTCTGATGTCACACACACACTCATCGTGCCACTCCACATGCAGGTGAGGTCACTTACGGCCACAGAAACAGCATCGGAGCCTGAGGAACGCACCTAACACAAGCAGGAAGCTAAAAGCGCTTTGTACAAGTGCACTGGGCTTTTTATTTCTCTTTAGCGAGCCGCTCCGCTGTAACCTGATTTAGTCGTGCTTCACTTCAGCTCTGTGCTGTTTGCCTTCTCTACAGAGGACTGAGTTCAGCTCCTCACTCAGACATGGAGAATATCTCTGTCTCTAAACACATCTTTACCAAGAAGACATCGCACGCTGGAGTTTAATTAAATTCTGCGCTTCACGGTTACAGTAATGCTGCGAGGACGCTGACACACGCTGACCATACAGTCACATACACCAGGGGAAAATGAAAGGGAGAGGTGGGGGGGGAATGGACAGAAGAAGAAGAAATAAAACAGAATAGAGTGGAACACAACCCATCATCTGGAAATAATAGAACAGAGTAGAACACAATAGAATACAATTGGCCAAAAACAATGCTATAATAGATACAATAATGTGATCAAATAGAATATGAGAACTGAATCGAATAGGATAGAAAATAGAATTTAAATCGACAGACAGTTGAACAGAATACATAAATAAATCAACAGTAGGACAGAATTCAGTAGAAGGGAATCAAATAACAATAGAACTGAGGGCAGAAATAGAGGAGCAGGGGAAACAGAAGTGAAAAGGATAGAAATGAACAGAATAGAGTAGAGGAGGAGAAGAGAAGAGTTTGTGACAGTCATAAAGAAACACAAATAGACAAATAAATAATACACTGTGTGTGTGTGTGTGTATATATATATATATATTTGTGTGTGAGTGTGTGTATATTTGTAAGTGTGTTTTTAAGTGTGAATGTGTGTGTGTTTGTAAGTGTGATTGTACATTTTTAAATGTGTGTGTGTGTGTGTGTGAGAGTTTGAGGGTGTGTGTACCTTTTTTAAATGTATGTGTGTGTGTGTGTATGTGTGTGTGTGTGAGTGTGAGCACTGGGTGGGTCGCTGGTTGCCAGGTTACAGCACAGGGCCCTGGTGATATATGTGTGTTTGGGGACAGAGGGCTATTTCTCTCCTGATCTCTCTCTCTCTCTCTGTTCCTTCTCCCTCTCTTTTTCTGCAGCGGCACTAAAACCTTATTTACAGCCCACTGCAGTTGGAAGCGGTTGGATCACCACCAGAGGACCAACACTAATTACTAACACAGTCAACACACTCACAACAAAAAAAACAACAAACCCTAAAGAAAACTTTCTCCTCCAGAATAAATTCATGGGGGGAGACAGGCAGACAGACAGGTAGCGTGACAGAGACAGACAGACAGAGAGTGGTGAGACAGAGAGACAGAGACAGACAGGCAGGCAGAAATAGACAGAAAGGCAGAGAGCGGTAGCAAGACAGACAGACAGTGACAGACAGACAGACAGACAGACAGGCAGAGAGTGGTGAAGAGACAGAGACAGACAAGCAGGCAGACAGACAGTCAAATAGACACAAGGGGACAGAAAGAGAGAGACAGATCATCTGCAGAGATAAAAAATGTGTGTGCGTGTGTGTGTGTGTGAGAGAGAGAGAGAGAGAGAGAGAGAGAGAGAGAGAGAGAGAATGAGAGATAGAGAAAGACAGAGAGAGATCTTACCATTCGGATCAGAACTGCGGCAGGTCAGCTCGTATGTCAGATCTGTGAGGGTGAGACAGGTGAAAAATAGAGAGACAGAGAGAGAGAGATCATAAAGATTCCTCACTTCTTAATATTGTAATATCTATTATTACTATGTACTTAAAGAAAGATCTCTTAATTAATTGTTTATAAAGCCTTTATTAAAAATAATATGTTACATACTGTATATATGAAGTATGTAAGTTCTACAGAAGTCGGTATACTTTATGCATGTGTGTGTGCGTGTGTGTGTGTGTACCAGTGCAGTGCTGCTGCAGGCGGCGTATCTCTGCATGCAGGCCCTTCAGCGTGTTGGCGTGGTCTTGCTGCAGGAACAGCAGGTTCTTCTGCGCACTGTCAAGCTGATTCTCCAAGGTCACGTTCTCGGAAGCCATGATGACCGGTTCACACACATACAAACTCACACACACACACCAAAGCTGCAAACACAGAAGGGGTGGGGGGTGGGGGGGTTAAGTTGAGATACTTGGAGTTCATCCTGTCCAAACCGAAAGTTTAAAGCGGATATAATTTAAGTGTTAAGATTATTCGCTGCTGACTTTTACTATAAGAGTTTAGGAGATCTGCTTTAGCCGTGGACGTTTTGCAGTGTGGTGTTGTGCCACTGGGAAGACTGAACCTCTGAAGATTTTACGTCTTGAAAAACAGATGGGATCATGTTACGCTGCTGATGATGTCAAGGAAGGTCTCAGATTCTCCAGCCTCATCACTGCAGGAGCATAAGAGCTCAGTGGTGTTACGGCTGCAAAATATTAAACGCAGAGATGCTGATAACTGTGACACATGGTTTCTTTTTAAGAAGTATACTTTGATAAGGGATGAATATTTTGATAAGGGATTAGTATTTTGATAAGGGATGAGTATTTTGATAAGTGATGCAGCATAAATAAAAATATAAATCAGGGTGAGATGTAGCAGGACAAGGTTTCTATAAGCTTTAAAGCAAGGGTGCCAATACACAGGCACTCAGGCTGTTAATAATAATACTGTTTTGTTTAATAGGAGTGTGTATGCATCGTACAGTTATGGGGTAAGTACCAATCTTCCTCCTTCTATTCTGTGTGTGTGTGTGTGTATGTGCATGTCTTTAGATACACATGGGTGGATAACTCTCTCTCTCTCTCTCTTTCTCTCAGTCTCTCTCTCTCTCTCTCTCTCTCTCCCTCTATCTGCTGCTGGACAGATGGACAGAATGTTTAGGTTCCTTCTGGTCGGTCAGCCTCGTCGACGTGGCGATGAAAGAAACTCAAGGAAGCGTTTTCGAAACTGATAAACATCAATAATCAGCAGTGCTGAGTGACCACTTAATCAAATAAAAATCGATTTAAAAAGGATCAAATTCTGGACCAACAAGGTTAAGGGTACTTCTGGGAAATAGGGTGTGTTTTAAAAGATGATGAATGCTGGAACTTTCCGTACCTCTTTCTCTTTCACTCTCTCTCTCTCTCTCTCTCTCTCTCTCTCTCTTCACTTCTCACATACAAGGTCAGAACTTGTTTTGTCATTGGTTACAAAAGCAACCTTTAGTTTTGATCATACAAATGCTATCTGACCAAAAGTATGTGCACCCCTGACCATCACACCCATATGTGAGCTTCATGTTGTCAAGCTGGACACATACGGTTATATAGAATGTCTTTGTATGCTGTACCAGAACAATCTCCCCTCACTGGAACTGGAAGGCTCGAACCTGTTCCAGCACGACAATGCAGCCGCACACAAATCACAGAGCGTGGAGATGAACTGGAACTGGAGCCTCCTCAACATCCGACTGTCTGATCTCACCAAAAACACTCCAAAATCGAGTAGAAATGCTTCCCAGAGGGGTGGAGCTCATTATAACAGCAGGACGTTTTGCAATCCTATAGATACACAGTGTGATGAGATGGAGTGAGAAGAATCAGACCATGGTGTCTAAGATCAATTAGCTTTGAAAAACTTTTTGCATCATAGGTAGTGTTTGTAACTCGTTATAAATCCTAATGTCTGATATTGGTGAAAAATTGGGCAGGAAGATTTTAACAAACTAAATGTTTAACTTTGAAGTTCATTACCATTTCGAAACTTTCCCAACGAGAGACAGAGAAAGAGAGAGAGAGAGAGAGAGAGAGAGAGAGAAGAGAGAGATAGAGGATGGAGAGAGCGAGAGGAGAGGGGGGAGACAGGGAGAGGGAGGGAACGAGAGACAGCGAGAGAGGGAGGGACAGACAGAGAGAGGGGGTGAGGAAGGGAGAGAGAGAAGAGAGAGATGGAGGATGGAGAGAGCGAGAGGACAGGGGGGAGACAGGGAGAGGGACGGAACGAGAGACAGCGAGAGAGGGAGGAACAGACAGAGAGGGGGGGTGAGGAAGGGAAAGAGAGACAGGGAGAGACAGCAAGAGAGAGGGAGGGAGGGAGGGAGGGGGGGAGAGAGAGAGAGAGAGACAGGGAGACAGAGAGAGAGACAGGGAGAGAGAGAGATTTAAAGAAATCTTTTATCTGTGTAATTTGATCACTTTATGTTTTAATCTGTCTACATGACGGATGTTCATCTAAAACTAACCTGTTATATCAGCTGATTAAACTCATACGTGTCCTCTAAAAGCATGATGAAGTACATTGTGTGTGTGTGTGTGTGTGTGTAAGCTTCATTTGAGGGCAAATTCAGTGTGAACATGGCTGAATCAGGGACAAAAGCTATGCTGAACTAATGGAATAACAAGCAGGTCTCATACACACACACACACACTCTAAGTGCAGCCTTATTTTCTCCTGATAGCACTATTCTTCCCTATTATCAGTCTGCCTTTCAGAACAAAGAGCCATGAATAGCTAATGACAGCGTTATGGCCTGGTAAAGGAGGCAGCAGACAGAAAAGGAGATAAAAAAGAGAAGAAACGAGGGGTCTAACAGCAGCAGGGGATAGGAGCAGCTGGAGAGCCATCACCCTGAGCTGCTTACAGATGGAGAGAGGGAGTGAACTGCATCTCTGCATAATCAGTCTTTATGAATCTCCCGTGACGCAGTCTTAAAATAAGCCTTCGACCTTGTTCGTTTGCACCGTCGCACGACCTGAGCGTCGACTTTTCATTCTCACGGGCGGGAACGTCACGCGCTCACCTTGTTAATGAGGCGCTTCTTTCGCTCCCAGGTCGCCTGAGGTTCGTGACTCTGAACGGAGAAACAAAAAAACGAAGAAGACTCCCTCCACGATTTGGAAATTCATTCTCAGAAAGTTGGGAAGAAGTCTACGACAATGTAAAGGTTTTTATCTATATCAATCACATTAGCTAGCTAGCTTATTGCTAGTTCATGTGCTTTTGTGAGTCAAGTTGTGATGTGGTAGCTCAGTGGTGTTGTGACTAAGGTTTGTAAAGTGTTGGACTACTGATCAGAATGTTGTGAGTTCAAATCCCAGGTCCAACAGGCTGCCCCTGCTGGGCCCCTGAGCAAGGCCCTTAACCCTCAATTGTATAAGATAAAATGTAAGTCGCTCTAGATAAGAGTGTCTGCCAAATGGTAGACATATAAGTTAAATAAAATATATTACCTTTGAAATGACTATGTTTATATAAACACTGCCCTAAGGAGGACCAAAAAAAGTTATGTTAAGATTCCTCACAGAAACCTAATCGATGCCACTGCTAAAGATAGCATGGTTACAGTTTAGGTCAATCCTATTTTAGCCTTTTTGCCATAATGCTAGTTTATATGTTAGCTTGTTTACCTTACTATGAAGAATGGCATGTGTCCAGATGGAAGCAGTCATCACACCACTGCCCCACTGTTCACCTGTCTAACTATCTCGCAGGGCGGGGCAGTGGTAGGTCAAATGGTTAAGGCTCTGGGTTGTTGATTGGAAGGTCAGCTGCCAAGCCCCACTGTTGTCCCAACACTGCCAAGCCCCACTGTTGGGCAATTGAGCAAGGTTCTTAACCCTTACTGCTCCAGGGGCACTGAATCATAGCTGCCCTTGCGTTCTGACCCCAACTTCCTCAGCTGGGATATGTGAAGAAAAGAATTCCACTGTGCTGTAATGTATGTGTGTTGATAATAAAGGCTACTAAACTAGTAACTAAATTAGCAAGAAACCTCAGCTCAAGTTTCATAAGTTTTACTTTCAGTGACGTTTTCATCCTGGTCTTGTGGAAATACACCCTGGAAAGAATGGCAGCCTGCACACGCTCACTGACACCCAGGGCGAGTTATCTAATCTTATCTAATCCACCTACTCAATGTATTGGAAATGTGGGAGGAAACCAAAGTTGGGAAGAACATGCACAGAAACTATATGAGAGTAACTCAAGCTCAGGATCGATCCAGAGACCTTGGGGTTGCCCCGCCCAAATATGATTTTCTAAAACTTTTGCTTAAAAGTATAAGAGATTTATACAAATATACACAAGGCCACGGCTGGCTAGCTTCTCTCTGAGTTAGCTCATGTCAAGGTTATATTTCTTTGTTGATGTTAGGGGTGTTTAACCTCTCGTTAGCTTGCTAGGTCACGTCTTTAGCCTGTTTGCTATAATGCTAGCTTGTGAGGCATCGTGTTTAGCGAGGATACTGGCTAAAAGAAGATGAAATTCTCTATCCTAGAGGACATTTCTTAATCTGTGTGCATTTATGCCCTGCGATGGATTGGCACCCCGTCCAGGATGTCCCCAAATCCACCCCCATCCCCCTTCACGATTCCTCTGGGACAGACTCCAGGTTCTCTGTGACCCTGTGCAGGATAAGCGATTCAGAAACTGGATGGATGGATACATTTCAGTCAAAATACGACACAAAGACTCAATGCAGATTCTTGCCGTGTGATCATTTAGTCTTTGCTGCAGTCTAGCAAAGCTTTTCGAAGCATCATCAAATTATTATATACTTCAATCACATAAATGTGCACTTATCCCATGAGTGGGGTTGATTAGAGGCTCTAAATCAGGCCTGAATCTCCTGCAGTCTGAATAATTCAGTGAGGATCATCCTCCTCCATCTTTAGGCTCCCGCTCTAATATTGATTATGAAATCTAATAAACGTGTCACATCTGGATGTTCAGAGGATTACAGAGGAGGGGAGCTGAGAGACGAGACACAGAGGGACGGACGGCAGAAGGGGTGGTTATGTGAGGACATACCTGGTGGTATATACCTAATTATACCAACTGTGGCTTCAGGCTAGAAAGCGATGGATAAAGATGGATAAAAACAGATGCTCCTGGAACAAGGTAACCTCACAAGTCTGCTGTGTTGGATTTGCATGGATCGGAAGAGGCAGCAAAGAACACTGTGTTTGTCTAATACGCTGGACAGGGACAGTGGGAAACTGGGAAAGCGTGAAGAAAAGGAAGCTCAGCTGGAAGGACATATGGCAGAGAGATACAAGCCAAAACCGCTTCCTGCTCAGTGCAACATATGACATCCTGTTCTCACCAAGGAATCTCAAGCAGTGGAAAAGGGAAGATTCAGAATTTGCACTACTCCCAGTTTCAAAAGTCAGACTCTCTCAAAGGAAGCTACACCAGGAGGCACAATCAGGTCAAGCTCTTGAAAACCAAGCAATGCTCAGCCTCCCAGAATAATTGAACTCAGTGCTACCAAAGATGACTGTCAGGGATAGGGAGATGGGATGGCTAAGATCTTACTAGTGCCCAGGTTTGGACAACTGGTGGCAGCTCGAGACTTGAGCTGATTGTTTGGCCCATCCTTCTGCACATTATATATTTTGTAGAGTTAAGAGGGCCATGGAAAAGGCTGTAAGCAGTGGGTGCAGGATGTAGTCAAAGTCTTCTCCCTCTAGGTTATTAAGGGACATGGCAATTTCGGGGAAAGTCTTATGCTTGACTACCAAGAAAAATTCAAACTGGCCTGCAGGAGACCAGGTAAACACACTGGAAGCCATTTTAAAAGACTTTAATCAAGATACTGTGGGCGAATCAAACGTTAAGTAGCCACTTCAAAACAAAAATTCGTAGTGAAAAGAACAACTGATAAATAGTGTTAAGGCACAGCTGGCTCAAACGGTTAAGGCACTGGCTTGATGATCTGAAGGGTGGGGGTTCACTGAGCCCTTGAACAAGGTTGAGTCTAGTGCAAGGCCCCTTAACTCTCTCTGTATCTGTGCTTTCATCCCTCAGACTGCCTAAGCTGGGATATTTGAAGAAGTCTTTCACCATGCTATAATGCATTTGTGATAGGGAACTACGGTAAGCTTGTAACTGAGGACCATAAAAGAGACTTTTACAGTCTTTTACTTTTACAGTCGTGGTAGAAATAAAGGGGGAAGATGAGGGTCCTGGATAGTAACCTAGGTAACCATTCCTAGGCTTAAGGTACTGTCACCTTATTGCATCACACAGGGCTTGGTCAGGTTTGGCTCTGTACTGATAAATGTTCTCGAGAATAGGTCATGATTTTAGGACTCCAGAATTCACTCTTGAACATTCCTGGAGAGGTTGCGGGCTTTAAGAACAGAAAGCGCTATGGTATATCTTTAGGTTTTTATGGTGCTTAAGACTTTTTACAAGCACAAGGGATTGATGACACTCAAAATAACCTAAAGAAATAGTCAGCACTACCCAAAACAAGCCTAAAAGTATTCATAGGTGTAACACATGGCCTAGCAGTGCAGTACTGATCACACATACTGGGTGGATCAGATCAGTGACCATTACTCGGACATATGCAAAAAAAAACAAAAACAAAAAATGATATTGTTATTAATGCTTTCCTGTTTTTGACCCTTCAAATAAAAAGCAAAAGACAACATCTACACACTGACAGACGTTATAGGTGTTCGTTTCTTTGTGCATTTGAGGGACATGTAATCATGCCGAGAGCTCAGACTTACATCATCATCATGAATAAAACATCTGACCTCACCTCGATGAGTGCTAAGTAACACAAACTTATTAGTAAATGCCGTTCTGTGTGAAGGGTGTTGAGTAACACAAGCAATGGCTGATGACCCACATTAGCCTAAAACAGTAAGAGAGACGGAGGGACGGCCCAGGCAGACGGACTCAATTATTAATGAGCCATATTTGCGTGCAATCTAAGTGTGTGTGAGCTCAGCTGCTCCTGACATTGATATCCAATACACTGGATGGTAAAACATCCGAGCGCTTCCTGAAACACGAGCGTCTTCCCATCACCGGCCATGACGTCGTCACATTTAGCAGTCAGGCTGCAGCGAGAACCCGGACGGCTCCCGTCAGACGCTGATTCACCAGTGGCCCTCGGGCTATTAGCTTCACTTATTGCCTGTAGTAATCTAAAAATTGACTAGCTCCAGCAGACCACAGACTCGCTTCATCATCCTCTTCATCCGCTAGACAGATTTACAACCTGCTCTCTGAAAATCCTGTCATGTGATGTACATTGCTAGATGTCGCGATCCTTTCGATTAGCGGGTGTCTGTTTCGTGCCGAGTTCCAGACTCACTTTCCTCGAAGGTACATCTTGAAAGGTGTCAGGATGTTGATATCTGTCTTGGCACACACTGGGGGTGTAAACTAAACCACTTAGTTAGCTTTATGTCTTATTAAAAAATTAAAAGGGTTAAAATTACAGTCACTTCAAGCAAGAGAGTGAGTCTGGCTGTGTGAGCTCACAACTTACACTAGTAGTAAATTATTAAAGTATAGATTGCTTTTCCTTTTAAGCAGATATTAAGCCAATGGGGAAAGTGAATGATGGTAAATCATACAGTATTGAAAGCGGTCATTTCTGCTGTCCACCAGCAGCAGCTACCGTAAGTGTGAAAGGCTGAACCCCCGGTGTCTTACAAAGCATTTGTGGTGTAGCTAAAAATGGTTAAAGAGCTGATGCTGGAGTCTGGTTTGATCTGATCTGATGGAGGAAAATTGAGATGCCACTCACCTACGAGACGCACAAGCCCCAGACCTCACCAGCAAAACTGCTTTCCTTTCTATCTCTCTTTTCTGACTCATCACTTTTCTATTTTTTGTCTTCAACTTTCCTCTTGATCTTCTGCTCCTTCAAATCTACACCTTCTTCACTTTTTTCATTCCATCAATTCTCCACCTCCTTTTTCTTCTCCTTCACCTCTCCACCTCTTCTGTTCCTTTACTTCTTCTTCCTGCTCATTCACTCCTCCTCACCTCCTTTTCCTTCTCTACAGAACCTCCTTTTTCACTCCTCACCTTTTCTTCTCCATCTCTTCTTCTTCCTGCTCTTTCACTCCTCCTCAACTGCCTTTTCCTTCTCTTCAGAGCCTCCTCTTCTTCTCCACCTCCTTCATTTCACCTCCTTTTTTCTATTAACCTCTCCACTTGTTGTTTTCGGCTCTCCGTTTCCTTTCTTCCTTTTCACTCCTTTCACATCTTCACTACATTCCTTTTTTTTCTTCTTTAATTCTCCATCTTTGTCCCTCAACTTTTTGCCATTTGTAAAAAATTCATTAATATATTCTGCCTCCTTTTTTTTTTTGCTCCAGCAACTCTCTGGTTTCTTTCTTTCTTTCTTTCTTTCTTTCTTTCTTTCTTTCTTTCTTTCTTTTTTTTTTGCTTATCGCCCCTTCTTTTTTCTGTCACGACATCCTCAGTTGCAGAGCTTTGGTCTATCTATGTCCATGCCCTCGAGACAGATTCCCTCTCTCTCTCTCTCTCTCTCTCTCAGGCCATGCTGCATTTCCTCTTCAGCATTAATAATCAATGAGCTACAGCACCAGAGGAAAGTCTGAGAGCATCGCTTATACACACATACTCTTTGCCCCATACTTTGGAAAGCAATCACTATTACTATATTTCTGGCTGTAGCTTCAAGTCAGTAATACATCAATTTACTCCTGACCCTGGTCCGGAGTGAAGGAAAGAACAATCAGAAATCTCCAGCTAACAGAAACAGCCAGTGATGAAGCTGATATAAGCTGACAAACCATGAGCTTTAGTCTATGTAACATAGCAGGGTAAGTATGAGCTTTTAGGAGGTAATTATTTGGACTTGGTATCCAACCAAGTAGAGGTGTGCTGACATAATGAAGCAGCTCGTAACACTTGGCGCGAAACTGACAGCAAGCATCGGCGCCGCTAACATCAATCGTGCCAGCGATTCGGAAGGAAAAAAGAGATGTACGGTTTTCTTTCATCTGCGAGGAAGATTCGTTTTCATTTGTACCTAATATATATATATATATATATATATATATATATATATATATATATATATATATATATATATATATATAAATAAATAAGAGGGATCCAATATGTGCTACCAGCTTTCACTGGACTAGATAAAGATTGAAACTGACTCTTCAGTTTGTAAATAACATTGGAGGCAGACACAGAGACTGAATGCAGACAAGGCTTTAGGTTCGGGAAAATTTTCCCTTAATGCATTTGCATCCAGCAAGATGTTCGTTCTTGGCAAGTTGATAAGTTACCTATGTTTATAAGTGAGCCTTTAACAACAAAACTGCTGTTAACTATTGCATGTTTGGGGACAAGGATTGACTTTAGATTTGTCTGCTGAAGGGAAATATTACTGTTCATTCATTCATCATTTAATGGAGCTTGGTCCTGTAGGTTGTCAAGTGGAGCCTCCATGGACCTTAAAGGATATTTACAGGACATAAAGGATACTTTTGATAGATACTGACCACTGCAGACCGGGAACACCCCACAAGAGCTGCGAGTTTTGGAGATGCTCTGATCCAGTGGTCTATCCGCCATCACAATTCAGCCCTTCATCAACCTCAAATCCTTACGCTTGTCCATTTTTCCTGCTTCTAACACATCAACTTTGAGGACAAAATGTTGACTTGCTGCCTAATATATCCCACCCACTAACAGGGGCCATGATGAGGAGATCATCAGTCTTATCCACTTCACCTCTCACTGCTCATAATGTTATGCCTGATCTGTGTATTTTGTTGATCACTGACGGAGACTGGAGTGGAGATTGTGGTCTTGAAGCTATCACAGCACCTGCAGTCCAAAGCTGCAATGGTGTCTTTGTGAGACCATCCACAGTTGTCTCATGAATCTTTAGAATGTCCATGTGATCATCATCAACGAGGACATTTCATGACGTTAACGTTAACTAACAGTGTAGTTACTGTCCCACGTTATTGAATTTCCACGCTCTAATGCGCCATCGTTTCTATAGCAACAGCTAACTGACAATATCTAAACCTATTAATGTTGTTCTTGTTCCTCGTTCGGCTCTTCCCAGTTCGGGGTCGCCACAGCGGATCGTTTGGCCGCATGTTTCGATTTAGCACAGCTTTGACGCCGGATGCTCTTCCTGATGCAACCCTCCCATTTAATCTGGGCACTAAGAGCACTAAGAGTTAACTGTTCAGCGGCTGGGTTAGCGTCCTGCACCAGGAATCGAACCCGGGTCATGGCAATGAGAGTGCAGGATCCAGTCGCTGGACCACAAAAGCTAACCCTAATAATAAACGGATTGAAAGCGGTACGGAAAATAATCGGTAATCACTAATTAACGAGATTGAAGGAGTCTCCAGAGACAGTTCCTGAAGTCCCCATGACACAAAAAAAGAGGCTGGTGAAGGAACGAGGGAATGTTTACAGCTGCTAAAAGGTAAGTGAGAACTTTTTAACGAATGAAAGATGGCAGTGATCGTTGGCACACTGCAGAGAGGAGTGGAACACACTTCAGGGTGTGATGTTACTGGAAATGAATCAACTTTGTAGTGGTGACTCAGCTTCATCACACCACACTGACCATATCGCTACGGACTATTTTCCTACGAGAGCAGTGTTTTGGTCATGTACGTACCTGGGAATGTTTTATTTTATATATTTTTAGGAGGTTTTTACTAAAATCCTAAACAACAAAATTACGTCACACTTATCGACATACAAAAGAAAAGAAAAGAAAAGAAATGAAAAGAAAAGAAAAGAAAAGAAACTTTCTATTTCAGATGCTACCTCACAGCAACTCAGGCGCGATTATTCGGGAAGGTTCTATGCAAATCCTAATGTTGTGATTGGTTGGAAAATATCACGACCTCATTTGCATATCGACTTTCTCTGGCAAAATTTCTATTCCCGGCGATATAAACGGTAATCACGGTATATTGCGCAGTTCTGTGGGAGAAAAAAAGAGAAAAAGCCCGATGGCACATCCGTTATAAACAGCACCTGCATTGCGGATATGAAGCAGAAACCGTGTTAAATACACGTAAAGTGTCAATTAAGTGCGATTATTTATTTATTTTTATTCTTTTGTCAAACGTCCGTTAACTCACATTCATCACCAATGACAACCATTTTGACAACTCAACTAGTGTAAAGCCACAACAATGACGCCGTCGTCACTGGATACGCAGACAATAGCAAATAGATAGAGGGGAAATGTACATGTTTATCAGTTTATTATTTATCTAAACCCGTATTTGAGCGCATACATTAAAGCGCAACGTTTTATATTTGGACGGTTACTGCGCAGTTAGCCTGTTAGCTTTGTTATGGCAGGCGCAGGTGCACGCGCAAGGATGCGCTCGAGACCTCAAATAATAACAGCGGTAATACTATAAATAATAGTAAATAGATAAAACCCTGGGCTGTGCGTAAACACGTACCTTCGGTATTCACGGCGTGAGAGCGGGCTTCCAAACACGGAGACGGTGCGACATATTGTTTATTTTCATCCTGACATGATCCCCGGGATTTCTGTTCTCCTCCGTCAGTACAGAGAGCGCCTGCGTGTCTCTCTCTCTCTCTCTCTCTCTCTCTCACACACACACACACACACACACATATCACCCCGAGCAACCACACAATAAAGCAAAGCATGCTGGGAAACCGAGTTCACAACACCAGCTAGCAAGAGTTAGCTAATAAATGCTGCCACGTGCATGTCTCCCACACCTAGCTGGCTAGAAACACTAATCACAAGAGAAAAACAGAAGAGTGAGACTTTGTAGGGTGGCCGAGAAGTGCAAAACACAATAACAAATCAACAAACACAATAACAAATCAACAAACACAATAACAAATCCAGAAACACAATAACAAATCAACAAACACAATAACAAATCCAGAAACACAATAACAAATCAACAAACACAATAACAAATCAACAAAGACTATAACAAATCTGGAAACACAATAACAAATCAACAAACACAATAACAAATCAACAAACACAATAACAAATCAACAAACACAATAACAAATCAACAAACACAATAACAAATCCAGAAACACAATAACAAATCCAGAAACACAATAACAAATCAACAAAGACTATAACAAATCAACAAACACAATAACAAATCAACAAACACAATAACAAATCAACAAACACAATAACAAATCAACAAACACAATAACAAATCAACAAACACAATAACAAATCAACAAACACAATAACAAATCAACAAACACAATAACAAATCCAGAAACACAATAACAAATCCAGAAACACAATAACAAATCCAGAAACACAATAACAAATCAACAAACACAATAACAAATCAACAAACACAATAACAAATCCAGAAACACAATAACAAATCAACAAAGACTATAACAAATCCGGAAACACAATAACAAATCAACAAACACAATAACAAATCAACAAACACAATAACAAATCAACAAACACAATAACAAATCAACAAACACAATAACAAATCCAGAAACACAATAACAAATCCAGAAACACAATAACAAATCAACAAAGACTATAACAAATCAACAAACACAATAACAAATCCGGAAACACAATAACAAATCAACAAACACAATAACAAATCAACAAACACAATAACAAATCCAGAAACACAATAACAAATCAACAAACACAATAACAAATCAACAAACACAATAACAAATCAACAAACACAATAACAAATCAACAAACACAATAACAAATCAACAAACACAATAACAAATCAACAAACACAATAACAAATCAACAAAGACTATAACAAATCTGGAAACACAATAACAAATCAACAAACACAATAACAAATCAACAAACACAATAACAAATCAACAAAGACTATAACAAATCCGGAAACACAATAACAAATCAACAAACACAATAACAAATCAACAAACACAATAACAAATCAACAAACACAATAACAAATCAACAAACACAATAACAAATCAACAAACACAATAACAAATCAACAAAGACTATAACAAATCCGGAAACACAATAACAAATCAACAAACACAATAACAAATCAACAAAGACTATAACAAATCCAGAAACACAATAACAAATCAACAAACACAATAACAAATCAACAAACACAATAACAAATCCAGAAACACAATAACAAATCAACAAACACAATAACAAATCAACAAACACAATAACAAATCCAGAAACACAATAACAAATCAACAAACACAATAACAAATCAACAAACACAATAACAAATCAACAAACACAATAACAAATCCAGAAACACAATAACAAATCAACAAACACAATAACAAATCAACAAAGACTATAACAAATCCGGAAACACAATAACAAATCAACAAACACAATAACAAATCAACAAACACAATAACAAATCAACAAACACAATAACAAATCAACAAACACAATAACAAATCCAGAAACACAATAACAAATCAACAAAGACTATAACAAATCCGGAAACACAATAACAAATCAACAAACACAATAACAAATCAACAAAGACTATAACAAATCCGGAAACACAATAACAAATCAACAAACACAATAACAAATCAACAAACACAATAACAAATCAACAAACACAATAACAAATCTGGAAACACAATAACAAATCAACAAACACAATAACAAATCAACAAACACAATAACAAATCAACAAAGACTATAACAAATCCGGAAACACAATAACAAATCAACAAACACAATAACAAATCAACAAACACAATAACAAATCAACAAAGACTATAACTAATCAACAAACACAATAACAAATCAACAAACACAATAACAAATCAACAAAGACTATAACAAATCCGGAAACACAATAACAAATCAACAAACACAATAACAAATCAACAAAGACTATAACAAATCCGGAAACACAATAACAAATCAACAAACACAATAACAAATCAACAAACACAATAACAAATCAACAAACACAATAACAAATCTGGAAACACAATAACAAATCTGGAAACACAATAACAAATCAACAAACACAATAACAAATCAACAAAGACTATAACAAATCTGGAAACACAATAACAAATCAACAAACACAATAACAAATCAACAAACACAATAACAAATCTGGAAACACAATAACAAATCTGGAAACACAATAACAAATCAACAAACACAATAACAAATCAACAAACACAGTAACAAATCAACAAACACAATAACAAATCCAGAAACACAATAACAAATTAACAAACTGTTTATGATGGCATGCCAGATGTGGCCCGGTTATGGTTTGGTTTATGTGGCTCAGGTCTGTCCATACCAGATGTGGCCTGTTTACGGTTTGGTTTATGTGTGTAAGTGCATTATGTGGGCCAGATCTGGGCCAGCAGTATGGCCCAGTGCCATCCCTGTTCTGGGCTAACAGTGTGGCCCAGTGCTGGCCTTGTGCTGGCCCATGCGTGGCCCACCTCTGGCAAACCAGATATGGGCCACCAAAGGGCTGTCATTCTTTGTGGTATGTGGGCGGAGTGTAAGTGCTTTGTGTGGGCCAGATCTGGGCCAGACCTATTTTGCTATCTGGGTTCCTGTTGGTCTGAATTCTCCTTGTGTTTTTGGATTTGTAAATTTGGTTTTGGATGTGTTATTTTGTTTTGCACTTCTCGGCCAGTGTAGCTTTTAGCTCTTTAGAAATGTACTGTTATGATTGGAAAAAGATAAGATAAGCAACCAGAAAAATGAAGCAACCAGATCTTATCATTTCTCACTCTAGCAAGAGCTAATTCACAGAGACGGGTGAAGATTCAACTTTCAGTTGTCATGTGAACAGGAAGCAGTGTGTTACACTATAAAAATTCTTCCTCTGTGAATCCTCCAGTAGCCTGTGACATAAATGACAGCAATTAGAAAGAAAGAATAGAATGCACAAGGTGTAAATTACACCTTGAGGTATGAGGTTAGTGTCTGTTTAAACCCTTCACCTAATCCAAGAAGAAGAAAAAGAAGAGGCAGAAGAAAAAGAAGAAACGTGTTATTTATCGAAGAACACTGTCTAATTGTTAATTAGTAATAGTTTTCTGTAATAAGACATTTATTCACATCTGTGGAAGGAGACTCCAGTGTCAGAGCTTTTGGAACACAGTTTGTAGGTTTTTCCACCACAGGAAAGTCTTCAGAGCAGATTTGGCGGTTTCAACCGTTTTCCAAAAGCTCCAGGAGAGACAGGAAAGAAGAGAGGACTGTTTATTTATAGCTGCTATAACCTAAGTGATAACAGGAACAAGTAAAACCAACCCTCTCACACACTTACTGGAGATATGGTGCAGTTTTCTGTAACATTTATATGGAAAGAGTCTCCAGTGTCAGTGGAACATTATTACCTTCAGCTAACAGAGAGACTCTTTTTCTATAACAGCACACACCCATGACTTTTATATATTTTTCAATTGTTTACTTTATTAGCTTGTTTGTTGTTACTGCTGTGACCTTATGCATAAAATTAAGGCTATAAATTGCTAGCAAAAAATCAGATCAACCATTCTGATTCCATCGACACTGAACGCATTTTTTTCTCATTTTTTTCCAGCTCTGTGATGACCAAAGCAGCAGATCTGTCCGTTATATGAAGTCAGAGAGTTTATTAATCCAGACCTACACGGCGTTATTTGGCATTCAAGCAGTTTAAGAATATCGATAGCTCCCTTTTATCCTCGCAAAGAAAACAGTGCTATGTTTGGTGCGGTGGACATTCAGAGCACTTTTCCATCATGTCCATGAGGCAGCTGGAGTTTAAATGGAGTTATAATGGCTTTCACCTGCTGAGTGGAGTGCAACCAAGTAGAACATTCCACAACAGAGCGCATCATTCATCTCTCTGGAGTGAGACAGTCTGGCCTGTTGACGTCCAGTGTTGTTCCGTTTTATCCCGGATGCTCAACCTGATGTGTTTATGGCTTCTTCTGAAGTCTGAGTGATGGGAGCTTTATGAAACTGATACTGATGGCGTCACAAAAAGCCCAGACATCTGTGGATACTTTTACACATTTAAGCACAAGGCTTTGGTGCAGAATTGTTTTTGTTACAGTCTGTTTGAAGATTAACGGATAACGGAGAAGTTACATAGATAAATACTGATACTACCTCCAGATGTAGGATTGTGGCTAGATCCAGGTGTGTACATCCTAATGTAGGATTGACGCTGACATTGAGATCGAGGTACATACGACTTTGAAATTAAGGATTGATGCTAAATCCAGGTGTGGACGACATCCAGATGTAGGAATGATCCTAGATCTAGGGGTGGGTGTGTATTACATCCAGATGTAGGATTGATACTAGATCCAGGTGTGTACATCCTAATGGAGGATTGGTGCTGATGTTGAAGTCCTGGTACATACAACATCCAAATTAAGGACTGATGCTAGATCCAGGTGTGTACTACATCCAGATGTAGGATTGATGCTGGATCCAGATGTGTGCTACATCCTGGCATAGGATTGATGCGAGATCCAGGTGTGTACATCCTGATGTAGGATTGATGCTGATGTTAAAGTCCAGGTACATACTACATCCATGATTGACGCTAGATCCAGGTGTGGGTGTGCATTATATCCTGTTGAAGGATTGATGCTAGATCCAGGTGTGTACTACATCATAATAAAGGACTGTTGCTAAACCCAGGTGTGTATTCTATCATGATGAAGGATTGATGCTAGATCCAGGTGTGTACTACACCATGATGAAGGACTGATGCTAGATCTAGGTGAGAACTATTTCCTGATGAAGGGCTGATGCTAGGTCCAGGTGTGTACTATAGCCAGATGTAGGATTGACGCTAGATCCAGGTGTATACTACATCCAGATGTAGGATTGATGCTGATGTTGAAGTCCAGGTACATACTACATCTAAATTAAGGGCTGATGCTAGATCCAGGTGTGTACTACAGCCAAATGTAGGATTGATACTAGATTTAGATGAGTACTACATCCAGATGTAAGATTGATGCTAGATCCAGGTGTGGGTGTGTATTACATCCTGATGAAGGATTGATGTTAAATCCAGGTGTGTACTCCATCACGATGAAGGATTGATGCTAGATCCAGGTAAGAACTATTTTCTGATAAAGGATTGATGCAAGATCCAGGTGTGTACTACACCTCAATAAAGGATTGATGCTAAATCCAGGTGTGTATTACATCACAATGAAGGACTGATGCTAGATCTAGGTGTGCACTACATCATGATGAAGGACTGATGCTAGATCCAGGTGTGGGTGTGTACTACATCCAGATGTTGGATTGATGCTAGAACAAGGTGCATTACACCCAGATTTAGGATTACTGCTAGATCCAGGTGTGGGTGTGTACTAAAACCTGATGTAGGACTGATGCTAGATCCAGGTGTGGGTGTGTACTAAAACCTGATGTAGGACTGATGCTAGATCCAGGTGTGTACTACATCCAGATGTAGAATTGATGCTAGATCCAGGTGTGTACTACATCTAGATGTAGAATTGATGCTAGATCCAGGTGTGTACTACATCCAGATGTAGAATTGATGCTAGATCCAGGTGTGTACTACATCCAGATGTAGAATTGATGCTAGATCCAGGTGTGTACTACATCCAGATGTAGAATTGATGCTAGATCCAGGTGTGTACTACATCCAGATGTAGAATTGATGCTAGATCCAGGTGTGTACTACATCTAGATGTGCACTACATCCATGTTTAGTGCTGCACTCACATCCAGGAAGTTTATTGGGAAATAAGTATTTAGTGGATAGTAAATAAAGTAAAGTAATAAAAATGACACACAGAGTCTCATTGCTAAGACACTCTTAAATCTCTTAATCCTTAAATACTATAAATACACAGAAATCCAACTATTTTATTATTTAACGTCTGTTCTGTAAAGGGAAATGGTGTAATACTAAGGACGGACACTAGAGGGCAGCATGGTCACGTTGCTGTTGTTACATTTTGGCTTAATTATTTAATTATTTCTTTTCTACTCTTTCCTGAACTACGTGTAGTTTGTCAGGTACTGCTCATGATTTATTCCCCTGCATACAGTCATATATTTATCTCTCAGTGATTTGTGAGCCTTTGACTCATATGTTTGCAGACCGTGTCTCTCATGAAGACGACGAATTCCTTGAAAAGGTTTGCGGTGAAATCTAGAAGCATGTAATGCATTTTTTCCTCTTCTTCCCTCCTGTGAGACTGAAGCAGTAGCCAAGCACGAATGCTCTGCATACTTTTTTTTTTTTGATGCTGTTGCAGAACTGCTCGGCTGTGCAAGTTCATCCAGTGTACACAGATCTGTATCCGTGTGTGTGTGTGTGTGAGTGTAGTGTGTGTAGTGTGTGCTGCACTTCTCCTCACTGCTAATGCACATTCCAGGCTAGAGGACTAAAAGACACAACACACATAAATCATTCATGAGCCTTAAATGTAAATACGCTGCAGATTCCGCTTTGATCCCAGGAACATTTGCATACGAGGGCAATGTGGCTCTCATTTCAACTTCCTCAAAACTCTCCAAGTCTCTAGTGTGCTGAATAGAACTGGAGTAAGAGCGCTGTGCTGGGGTCAGCTTTGTGATGTTTACATCCTTTCTAGTGCAAAAATAAAAAAAAAAGTGTGACCTTTGGATATGTGATCTTGTTTGCTTGAAAACAGTCCAGATTCACAGGCTAGTGGGCGTGTCTTCAGTGATGAAACACAGTCCCTTTGATATAAGAATATAATCAATAACAGGGCGGTGTGATCAAGAGGCGTTATTGTTAGCATCCAGGTGTGTACTACATCCAGATGTAGGATTGATGCTAGATTCAGGTACATAGTACATCCAGATGTAGCACTGATGCTAGATCCAAGTGTGTACTACATCCTGATGTAGCACTGATGCTAGATCCAGCTGTGTACTACATCCAGATGTAGCACTGATGCTAGATCCAAGTGTGTACTACATCCTGATGTAGCACTGATGCTAGATCCAGGTGTGTACTACATCCAGATGTAGCACTGATGCTAGATCCAAGTGTGTACTACATCCTGATGTAGCACTGATGCTAGATCCAGCTGTGTACTACATCCAGATGTAGCACTGATGCTAGATCCAGGTGTATACTACATCCAGATGTAGGATTAATGCTAGATCCAGGTGTGTACTACATCCAGATGTAACACTGATGCTAGATCCAGGTGTGTACTACATCCAGATGTAGCACTGATGCTAGATCCAGGTGTGTACTACATCCAGATGTAACACTGATGCTAGATCCAGGTGTGTACTACATCCTGATGTAGGATTGATGCTAGATCCAGCTGTGTACTACATCCAGATGTAGCACTGATGCTAGATCCAGGTGTGTACTACATCCTGATGTAGCACTGATGCTAGATCCAGGTGTGTACTACATCCAGATGTAACACTGATGCTAGATCCAGGTGTGTACTACATCCTGATGTAGGATTGATGCTAGATCCAGGTGTGTACTACATCCTGATGTAGGATTGATGCTAGATCCAGGTGTGTACTACATCCTGATGTAGCACTGATGCTAGATCCAGGTGTGTACTACATCCAGATGTAGCACTGATGCTAGATCCAGGTGTGTACTACATTCTGATAAAGAATTGATGCTAAATCCAGGTGTGTACTACATCCAGATGTAGGATTGATGCTAGATCCAGGTGTGTACTACATCCACATTGTAGATGTAGCCCACCACTGCTGGGCCACTGAGCAAGGCCCTTAACCCTCAATAGCTCAGTTCTATAAAATGTGATGAATTGTAAGTCACTCTGAATAAGGAGGTGCAATTCTTTCTTTGCCTATCTCGACAGATCGACTATGAGCTATGCAGTGCTCCTGGAGCAGTGAGGGTTAAGGACCTTGCTCAAGGGCCCAACAGTGGCAGTACTGAGGCTTGAACCCTGATCCTCCAATCAACAACCAAGCATCTTATTTTAAAATTTAATTAAAATTCCAATTTCAATCTGTATAACTGTTTGCATTTTTTCATCCATTTATAACTACATTTACAGTCCCCACAAAAGTTAGACTCCTGTTCTATTGTCCCCTATTCTATTCTGTTCTATTGTTCTCTTTTTTCCTCTCTTGAAGGTAATGAGACAATCTAACATAAGCTAAAAGACACTTCTGACTTGATGGTTTTTGTTAGTTAGCGAGTTAGCATTAACAAAGTGATGTTCAGTGGCAGTACTGAAAAACACAAAGACGCAGGTGGTTTGAAATTCCCAGTCGTCTTTCCGGTCTTCTGGTTCCAGCCTGAATTCTGCTTGACACATCACGACATTAAAGGGTTAACGTATCCCATGCCTCTTCATTCTCGCTAACACTCGCGTCTGTCTCAGTGTCAGCAGCTGCCATCGTTCCAAATTCCTCATAAGTGAATCTTATTGGTCAATTAATCCCATTCTCTGTGTTCTAAATACATGACCCACTGTATCCATGGAGCGCCGCCAAGCTTCACACAGGAAGCTTCAGAGTGGAAACTCCATCATGGAAGCTCTTCCTCTTAACGACAAACTGGATTCAGCTGGCCTGACACACACACACACACTACATACATACACACTACATACATTGACTTCACATACTCCACACACTAAATACACACACTACAAACACCACACACACACTCACACCACACATACACCACACATAGACTACAAACACCACACAAACACACACACACTACACAATCAAACACTAATTACACTACACACACACTACATACACTACAGCCTGGGACACACAAACACTACATACACACACACATACACTACAAACACACACACACATACACTACATACACCACACAAACACACACATACACTACATACACACCCTACACAGACTACACAAACACAACATACACACACTACATATACTACACACACACACACAGTCCACACACACACACTACACAAACACACAATACATACATTCCACACACATGCACACTACACAAACACGCAATACTACATACACACACTGCACACTCTACATACACTACAAACAAACACACACACACACACAAACACTACATACCCTAAATACACTACACACACACACACACACTACACACACACACACAGACACACTACATACACTACATACTCCACACAAATACTACACACACACACACACTAAATACACTACACACATATACACACACACTACATACAACACACACACACACACACACACACTACACACACTACATACACCACACAAACACTACACACACAGTACACAAATACACTACATACACCACACAAACACTACATACACACACAATACACACACACACACTAAATATACTACACACATATACACACACACTACATACACCACACACACACACACTACATACACTACATACACCACACAAACACTACATACACCACACTACACACACAATACACACACTACACACACAATACACACACACACACACACTAAATACACACACTACATACACCACACACACAGACACACTACATACACTACATACACACTACACACACAATACACACACACACTAAATACACTACACACATATACACACACACTACATACACCACACACACACACTACATACACTACATACACTACATACACCACACAAACACTACATACACCACACTACACACACAATACACACACTACACACACAATACACACACACACACACTAAATACACACACTACATACACCACACACACAGACACACTACATACACTACATACACACTACACACACAATACACACACACACTAAATGCACTACACACATATACACACACACTACATACACCACACACACACACTACATACACTACATACACCACACAAACACTACACACACAATACACACACACACACTAAATACACTACACACATATACACACACACTACATACACCACACACACACACTACATACACCACACAAACACTACACACACAATACACACACACACACACTAAATACACTACACACATATACACACACTACATACACTACACACACACACACACTACATACACTACACACACACACACACACACACATACACACTACATACTCAAAAAAAGTTTTATTCATTTGTTTTTACATTTTATGTTCATACATTTTCATTTCATATCAGTCTCACAGCCAGAACATCATTCATTTCTTTACACTGAGTGAAAACGTTGAAACAGAGAGTTAACCTTCACCCTCAGCCTTCACTCCTCAACCCTCAGCACTTCAGATACGTTTAAATTCTCGGCAGCTTCACTTGAAAGTGTTTGTGTTTGTGCAGAAAAGGTCACATCTGTAGCCGAAATCAGCCGAGTTTGCTCACCGAATCATCTGAGGGTGAAAAATCCTGCTTAATGTAAACAAACGTGTGCTTTCGCTTTGACTCCGTCTCCCTGAAGACGTCTCTGAAGGCCTCTTTGGCAGCGCCCGGTTCCCGAAACCTTTCAGTCCACCCATCATCAGCTATTCCAAGCATGTTAGAAATGCACGGTTCTGGCATCTCCGGAGAACCCAGTGGAACAAACTGCGAGCCAAGGCGGACTTTTTTCTTCTTCTCTGTTTGTGTTATTACTGGGAGAAAATGACAACTTTTAAACAGACCTTGGCCCGAGTGGTGGAGAGCTGCACCGGTCCGAGCCTGGCCTCTGTTCTGGGCTGAATGAAGCACCGGCGTATTGAATTCCATAGAAAGCAACATATATAGAGTTGACGTGTCTTTATTTCTAGTTATGAGATTTATTTATGAGTCTGAAGTGTAGTCTCAAGCAGTCGAACATCTAAACGTATCAGTTCTTCGTCAGTCTTGGTGCACTTTTGGAGCACACCTATACACCTATATGTAACAAGAAATGGATAAAAACTGTGAGGTGTCATTTAAAAAACTATTAGCAAAAATATTAGCAAGTTGCTTTGTTGAAAAAGGAATAAAAGGCTTTCAGGCATGCTGCTGGAGGAAAATACTCAGCTTCAGATGGAGCTTGGAGACCTCAAGACTAGACAAGATTGTAAGCTTGTTGGCTTTAGCTCTTAGAGCAGAAGATTGTAGCTATAAATAGAGGAGTTAGAGCTTGTAGATCTCAGGATAAGGATAAGCGCAAGAACTTTGGGATCTCAGGATTAGTTTAGGAGCTTGAAGATCTCAGGATTAGAGCTGGAGCTTGTAAAACTCTGGATTAAATTAGGAGCTTGTAGATCTCAGGATTAGATTAGGAGCTTGAAGATCTCAGGATTAGTTTAGGAGCTTGAAGATCTCAGGATTAGAGCGGGAGCTTGTACAAGTCAGGATCAAATTAGGAGCTTGTAGATCTGAGGATTAGATTAGGAGCTTGAAGATCTCAGCATTAGAGCAGGAGCTTGTAGGTCTCAGGATCAGTGCAAGAGCTTATAGTTCTCAGGATTTGAGCAGGAACCTGAAGATCTCAGGATCAGAGAAGGAGTTTGTAAAACTCAGGATTAGATCAGGTGCTTGAAGATCTCAGGATGAGAGCAGGAACTTGTAGATCACAGGATCTGAGCAGGAGCTTGAAGATCTCCGGATCAGAGCAAGAACTTGTAGATCACAGGATCAGAGCAGGAGTTTGTAGATCACATGATCAGAGCAGGGAGTTGTAGTTCTCAGTATGAGAGCAGGAGCTTATAGAATTCAGAATTAGATCAGGAGCTTGAAGATCTCAGGATAAGAACAGTAGCCTATAGGCCTTGGGATGAGAGGAGGAGTTTAAACATCATGATAAAAACAGGAACTTGTAGACCTTTCACTTGGCTGTAGACCTCTCAAAATGATCTGATCCTGAACTTTTAGCAGACATACGAGATACTCAGGATGATTGCACCTCGATCTGAACAGTACTGGAGGTTGTAGATCAGGATAAGGGCAGGAAATGCTGATAGTGGGCCTGAGGACAGGTTCCTCATGATTATGATTGAGGAGGTGATGGAGATATAAGAAGAGAAAGTGAACTCCTGCCTGTAACAGACACGAGAACCTAAGGAACTGTGTGTGATTTATGGCTCTCGCACTCGCTGCTTTCACACAGGAAACACTGAACATGACAAGCAACATGGTGAGGAAATGCAGAGCTGAGAGGAAGCCAGAACCCTGCAAAAAAAACTCCTACAGAGAAGCAGGTGAATGGACCATATTCAGGTTCTTCTAGAACTTCTTATTCCTGATATGGGAAATTTAATTCAAGTTTCTCACTTTTGTGCTGATTCTTACTGGACAAAGAAAGACCATGTTTATTAAAATGAAGCAAAGCCTTAATCCTTTCATCTTCATTAACTGATGGTTCTAGTTTATATTTTGAGCATCAATCCGTTTTTACAAACACACACAAAATGCACAGAAAGTTCATAGTACAAGCCAGAATATGGCGGATTAGTGGTTAAAACGTTTGTCTCACATCTCCAGGGTCAGGGGTTTCAAACCCTCTTTTCAGTAAATGTGTGGAGTTTGCATGTCCTCCCTGTTCTTCAGGGGTTTCCTCTAGGTTCTCCCAGTCCAAAGACATGCACTGCAGGCTGATCAGCATCTCTAAATTGCCCTGAGGAGGAGTGTGATGGCTTGGTACCATGTCCTCTGTCCCGCTGTCTCTGTCAGTCCTCTGGGATAGACTCCAGGTTCCCAGCAGGGTTCTCTGTATGGGTTTCCTCCTCCGGCCCCAAAACGTGCACTGTAGTACTGTATTTGCACTGACATTTTTGTGTCGCTGCTTTTTTGCTCTTTCTAAGCACCATTTTATTGTTCTAGATTGCTTACGTCGGTGCGAGGTGTATAAGGCGTGAGCTTCAGGGGATTAATCTTCCTTGTTTACTGAAAGAAGTCTTCATGTAACAGCTAAAAGACGTTCTACCTGCTCGGATCACTACAAAAAAGTAGTACATTCTGCAGAGAAATGTAGAGAACGTTCAGAAGAAGTCAGTGAAATGGAGAGAGAGTGTGTGTGAGAGTGTGTGTGTGTGTGTGAGCTGCTTGGCTGACCCGGACAAGGCGGCGTTCAGGTGTTTGGGGTTCGGTAACGAGCTCTGAAACGTGATCCTGGAGCTCCAGCAGGCGTTCCCACTCTGACCCCCATCAGCTCGCCAACACCAACACTTTCAGGTTGTAAGAACGTTATTACAGTTATTATATCGGGGGCTTGGCGAGGCCTATCGGCCCTGAACGGAAACTCCTAATTTAATTTTCGAAAGGGATTTTATTTCTCTCTCTCTCTCTCTCTCTCTCTTTTATTTATTTAATTTTTTACAAGAGAGTGGTCATAATCGGCGTGAGATCGAAGTGAGGGTGTCATTTATGTGATTGCTTCAAAGTCAGTGGGTTTGGCAGCGAATTCTCGGCCACTGAATAACGTGATTGATTTGAGGCTCTGTCCACAATGGAGCGTGTGTGTGTGTGTGTGTGTGTGTGGGTGTGGGTGTGTGTGTGAGATCATTACCGTGAACACAGGGCCTGCTTACTTTGCCTTAACCGCTCTATTAAATAAACGGCCACTTAATATCTTTGGCCTTCCTCTGAGGTAAATTGCTCTCAGAGCTCCGGTACGTAACGTTCACTTTCTCGTACGCAGCAAATAGTCTTGCTTTTTTTTTTTTTTTTTTTTAATTATTATTATCCATGCGCACTAATGCGTGAAAGCTTATAATTCCCCAGCCACGCATGCACTCGCATGACTGTTGCGCGTTTAAAATCGGATTCAGGTTACAAGAGATTATCAGACATATCGCTCAAGCGCATTCAGGCTCGCCAAGAGCATTAAAAAGTCGTGCTCGCCGTGAGAATACGGTTGCTAGGCGACTGATAGTAGTAGCTTTTGTTTTCACTTCTGCTGAGAAGAAATTTGTTTCCTCTTGAAATAATGCTTTTTAGTGTTAGCTCAGCTCCAAACTAGTACTTGAGTTCTCCCTTAAGATAAAGCGCTGGACTGATGTTACAGCTAATGTTTCTGTGACTCTCTCAGCAGGGCTAGCACATCTCTGAAGGTAGCTAGCTCGTTCATTAACGGAAGGAGTTTAGGAGGCTATGCTAACCTTACTTGGTTTACAAATAATAACTATTAGTTATTCAAGATGTTATTTTTTTTTCATTGCTTCATAGCTATAGCATAAGAAAAGTAGCTAATACTACTTAATAACACACACTTACCTCAGCACTAATGCACATTTTTGCACTTTAGCAATACACTGGAACCTTGGCGAAGGAATTAAATTGCTTCTAGATGTGAGTTCTTAAAGTGAAAATGTGTATTGCAAAATGAATTTTCCCTTAAGAAATAACGTAAATGCAGATAATCCGTTCCAGCCGCCCAAAAATATGACCAATATTCCCAATATGAAGCGTATGTAAACTGTACGGCTGCTTAGAAAGAACTGACCCCTAGCCAAGCATTCCATGTCAAGGGTCCTCGCAGGAAGTTGTGCCACCAAGCTTGGGCTAAAAATAGAACAGACCACCCACGCCACCAATCTGTCAACAAAA
>NC_080714.1:3844258-3854258 GCF_019097595.1 Hemibagrus wyckioides
AAAATAACAAATCAGAAAATAAAATAGAAAATTAGAAAATAAAATAACAAATCAGAAAATAAAATAACAAATCAGAAAATAAAATAACGAATCCAAAACCAAATGAACAAATCCAAAAACACAAGGACAATTCAGACAAAGCGGAAAAGGTAGGTATAGCTTGTGAATGGAATTCTTACCTCTGATTGGACGAGACATCTGTCACTCAGGATATACAGAAAGTAGGAAATTGTGTATCTAACTTAATTTCTTGTACATGTGTGAAGTTCTGCCTTCACTTTAAACCATTCTTTTTCAGTAGTGCAATTTTAAATCTTTTAAAGAAAATAACAAACATATATATTTACATTTATAAGAAAACGGGGTTCATTTGGTGCTACTTTGGGAAGGACGTTCATATGGTGTGATGTTGGATATACTGATAGCGTGTCTTGGGGTAAAGATTGCCATCTCTAAAAACATACTAGGTATGTTTGGAAGACTAAACTATTCCAGATTAAAGGATGTAAGGAGTGCTATAAGAGCAGAGCTGTGTTCATACACACACCAATCCACTTTCACCCTGCTGGACTTCCTGTATATCCTGAGTGACCGATGTCTCTTCCAATCAGAGGGAAGAATACCATTCGCAAAAACTATACCTACCTTTTCCACTTTCTTTGCTGTGTTTGTTGATTTGTTATTTTAGTAGTTGGTAGTTATTACTACTTTTATTATCAATACCGAAAGCATGACAAAGTCCCGGAGCTCTGCCTATTATTAAGCCCTAACCTACTGATGTCAGACTAGCATCTGCCAGAAAAGTGATCATGCTAGGTGTCTAATGTTTGCTGCTTTAGCTTTGAGCTCTGAAGCTAACATAGGTAAGATATAATCAAGAAACATTCATACAAGGACAAAGTGAGGTATCTTAGGAACAAAACGAAGCAAAACTGTGAATTTGGATCAACAAACAAAAGATAAATGCGCTAAAATATAAAATATAACAAAATACACAGTGGAATATATCTGCAGTGGAACTTGAACCTTGAGAGCAAAACAGTAGCAGTGCAAACAAGTATTAGAAATTAAAATTAAAAGGTTGAAAAGGTTAAAGAATTAAAATAAAAAAAAGGTATTTAAGAAATTTTTATATGAGTATATCGAATAAATGTTACACACAATAATTAAAAATCTTTGCAGCAGTAGCAGGAAATTTCAGACCAAACCCCCAGGAAAAGCCCTCAGAATTGGCCATAACTAGAGCTTTCAACCAGATGATGAACCAAACACAATACACAATTTTTATCCCTGTATGCTTGACCTCAAAGATCACTTGTTTGTGTTATTATTATTATTATTATTATTATTATTTTATATAGCATTATTATTCTAAATTTCATATGACAATTGTTATGACTTGACTTGAATTGTTAGAACAATGACAATTGTTATGAATTGTTTGATAGGCATTCATAAAACTTCAAAGCATTAATTGTGAGTGCGAGTTGTCTTGTTTTTGGGTTAAAACGTAGCCTTGGGGCAGGTTAATCCATCGTTTCTTATGCTCAGTGAGATGACGGATCATCCACAATAAACAGTTTCAGGAAAACACTGTCAAGACTTTTTAGAATCAGTCGGTTTTTCCATGCGGTCTCGAAAAGTTGAATAGAAAATAAGCCAAAATGCCACAACTTAAAAGATGGAACATTTTGTGGTTTTATTTGTGTAGCAGTTGTTTTTTTTACTTCCACAGGCCTTGACGTTTCCCCCGATCCTCATGCTCAATTTACTCCTGCTGTATAATTCATAATTCTAAATCTGGACTAGTTAAAACAGCCATTGTCTCAATACTGATAGATCTGAATTGGTGCGGAAGAAAGAAATAAAACACTTTGTGACCCGCTCTGTATAGCAACTGGTGTTAAGAAGGAAAACTCTCTTAAGATGATTTATAACAAATGTATAAGATTCAAGTTTTATGAAAAGCTAGACTTCTATTGCCATTGTCAGATTTTGGGGAGGCGGAGTCTAAGGGGGTAAATTATACCAAATTAGCCTTGTACATGCAATTTATATACTAACTGTCAATATTTCAATAATTAATAACTGTCGAAATATCATTTTGGGCTAAATTCTAAAATGCACAGGAATTCCCAGATTCTCTCAATATAGCTACACCAAACAGCCATAACATGAAGTTCACCTGCCTAATGTTGTGTAGGTCTTTCTTGTTCCACGTATCAAGGCATGGACTCCACAAGTTAGCACCAGGTCCTTTAAGTTGTGAAATGGGACCTCCATGGAAAGGACTAATTTGTCCAGAACAAACCGGATGGGATTGTGGTAGCTTAGTGGTTAAGGTGTTGGCCTGCTGGTCAGAAGGTTGTGAGTTTAAATCCCAGGCCCACCAAGCTGCCACTGCTGGGCCCCTGAGCAAGGTTCTTAACCTTCAATTGCTCAGTTGTTTAAAATGAGATAAATTGTAAGTTGCTCTGGGTAAGGTTGTCTGCAAAATTCCAGAAATGTAAACGGATTGAGATCTAGAAAAAGCCTTTATTATTGTCACATATACATTACAGCACCGTAAAATTCTTCCTTGACATATCCAACCCTTGGAGGTTCGGGTCAGAGTGCAGGGTCAGCCATGATACAGCACCCCTGGAGCAAAGGGGGTTAAATGCCATGCCCTGCTCTGCTCTGCTTATGGGCCCAATGGTGGCAGCTTGTCAGTGCTGGGACTTGAACCTTGACTTTCAAAGCACCAACCTACAGCCTTAACTACCTGCACTACTACTGTTCCCAGTGGAAGTTTGGGTCAACACCGTGAACTTTCTGTCATGTTCCTCCAACCATTCCTGAACAATTTAATGCATCAGTGAGCCTTGTGGGTTCATGACCATGTCACCGGATCACTGGTTGTCCTTCCTTGGGGCACTTTTGGTAGGTACTAACCACCAGGAACCCCCCACAAGGATACTCGTCTAACCGTCACAATTTGGCCCTTGTCAAAGTTGCTCAGATCTTTATGCTTGCTTATTTTTCCTGCTTCCAACACTGATAGCTGTCTGTTCACTTGCTGCCTAATATATTCCACCCCTTGACAGGTGACACTGTAACGGGATAATCAATGTTCTTCATGTCACCTGTCAGAAGCTTTAATGTTCTAGCTGATTGGTGTTTATATCCTTCTTCTACTATAGAGAGAAATGCATGATGGGAGATTCCACGGCTCTAAATCTCTGTGTCTAATTCTCCAGGCCTCTTGGCTCTTCTGGCTCTATTGGAAACCGATACCTTATTTATGTTGCCTGGACTAAATTGTATAACAGTTATAATAATGTATTACTATTTAGATTACACAATTAAATGAATGTCCTATTGTTTTATAATATATATATAATCAGACCACTGGGGCACCTCCTATTTTCTTTCTTTTTATCTCCATGTTCTTTTGAAGATGTGCCAACAGCAAGTGGTTGTTTGGACATTCCCCACCAGGACTGTAGAGACCGGCATCTGATCCTCAAAACATCCTGGCTCTTCTGCCGCTCATCTTTTAGCGCCGACAGCCAAATCAAACACGGCTGAGGCAGCTGAGCACAGCGAGATAGAACCTCCCAGAATTTTTCCACATCCACCATGCCGCCAGATCAAATATTGTACACAGGGAAAAGGGACTCATCTTCCAGGGGAATTTGGAAGATGAAGAGAAAAAAAAAGGAGGCTCTAAGGAGGTGGCTGGGTTCGAGAGAGGTAAGATCAACGAAAAGGTCCGATCAACACTCTGTCAGTGCTCTTCCGGGAGACGTCTGCTCCCATGGCGAGGAGATGATGAGTGGACTTAGTAGATACAGAGGATCAAAGTGAGTTAGAAAAATGAATTTAGACAGAACTGTCATCTGAGCGATGCATGGACATGTTCAAGGATCCTCTGTTGACCAATAGCTCATCTGTCAGCACTCACTCTGATTAGCACTCCATTAGCTCATCTGCAGTGCTCTCTCATGTCAGATCTATTAAAGAGAAGCTGACTAGAGCATGCTAAATAATGCTAGGTCACCCAAGCCATGGTGTAGCCTTTACTGTATATCTTCGACGTCCACAGTGTGCTGCATCTACGATATCTCCTTTCAAAGAGAATGGGATGGCAGACCGCAAGCTGCCTCCACCCTCGACCCAGCTGCTTCAACTGGGTAACTCAACACCCACCAGCCCTGGATGACTGACTCTGAAGAGACGCAAACTACGAAGCCGATCCCACAGAGATAATGTGGCTTCTGAAGGTGGAAGGTGACTGACCACAAAGTATGCGGTCAAGCATGAAAGTACACAATCTAACCTTACTTAAGGAACCAACTGCCTCTCAATTTTCTAGTAACTTGTGGAGAACCTTAGTCACAAATGTTTAAATTAACTTTGTGGGGATTTGTGTAACATGGAGCCTATTTCGACATGAATTTTATACACACATTCAGGTATACATTACATTATGGGGACAAAGGAAATATCCTGCTTTTTGTGGACCTTAGTGCAAAGATCATTATTTTGTCTGCACAAAGATAAGTTATTTGTACCACACATACTCCTGTAATTATCACGTGGTCATAAAATCATATACTTTTAGAGACATTAGTGTGGGGACAGTGTGCACTTTGTCAAAAAAAGGTCAGGGTTTTGTGGTGAAACATCTAAATGTTTCCATGGTTTGCCCATCTGGAAGAACTTTTAAAGGTTCTCCACTTACATTAAACAACTCTTTTTTAATTGTCCCAGGTAGAACCTCTTTAGAAAGTCCAAAAAGAACTGTTTAGAAACCATCTTGCAAGAACGTGCATTATAAAACCCTTTAACATCTGGTTTTCACTCAAAACTGTTTGGATATTTGGTTTCTTAGAAAAGCCCTAATTTTTTTTCCATCTTCTTCTGACTCAGGTTTTGTTGCAAAAGATCTAATTTTAAGGTCTTTGCTTGCCTCTTTATCCCCAAACAATAACGTAAAAAAACAAAACAATGTTAAAATGAGACAAGAATGAGTTTAACTAACTGAGCGTGCTGCATTTAGCCCACAAATCTGCAAACGTTGGATATTTTATTTGACAGCTTGCTCACGTCTATCCAATTAAGAATCTACAGTGTTCCCACAATTAGCTAAGAAACACAAACTCAGCTCTTTTTCGTGGTCAGGCAGCACACTATGGTTCGAGGTTGTATTTCACCATAAGAGCTTGGAGCAAAATGTTCTCCTCGACCACTAGAAGCTAGGTCGTAGAGTTTCGAGTTGCCCAGAGTGGTAAAACTCGAAAGAAAAGACGCTTTCTCCAACTCTCTGGCTGTAATGGGTTCCTCGCCAGAAACACTTACCCTACACATTCATCACAACACTGTCACAGGCCTCGAGCAGCTGCCACTCGCTCTGACAAAACCCACAGAGGGAGGGGTACGCTCGCCCGAAAATAAACACCGGAAAGCTGCATGTTTGTGCGTGTGAACGAGGCGGGCGAAGAATACAAACAATCGTGGCTTTGTGATAAGACGCTAAAGAAATAGAAGATGTTTTATTTGATCAGGGTCTCCGCATACACGGTTAAGAAATACTCCCAGTGCTGCTGTGAAGCATTTCCATAAATCATCAGCGAGGATAAAATGAGCAACGGCTGAACAAGACAGCAAGCTGTTTGTAGGGGTTTTTTTTATGCCAAGGGATAGTTGGCATTAACCTCAAAAGCCATCACAGAAGCCAAAGCCATAGGCAACTTCATGATCGAAGCCTGTACCTGCTTAAGCAGAACATTGTCAGTCAGAACATATACACATACAACCTGGCAGTTTCACTGCTCACAATGCTGCAGCTACAACAGCACAGGGCCTCCAGTGGCTTCGGGCAATTACGGTGATTTATGGCGTTAATGTTGTGGCTTATGCTAGCTAAGACCTGCTGGATTAGTTTAATTATGGCATAAATTGTAAATGATTTAAGGTCTAATCAACATAATCAGCACTGGAGCGTGTGCCTGGTGAAATATGTCACGCTTCGTGCACATCTGAGCGACCTTATCGATTAAAACCTCCCCGTCTTATAGTCCACTCACCGCTCATTCTACCTCCTTACAAATTTCCATCTAAAACCAAAAAACTGCATGTAGAACCCAGTCTACACTCCTAACATCAATAATATTCACTGATAACCCCAACTAGCTAGCTAAGATAACACCATCATGTAGCATGAGAGGATTTCTGAGAGGAATATTAAGTCATATTTGTAGATGTTTAATTCATCCTTCCATTTTTTATACCCGCTTTATTCCTAATTAGGGTCACAGGGACCTGCTGGAGCCTATCCCAGCACACATTGGGTGAAAGGCAGGGGTACACCAGTCCATCACAGGGCCACATATAGACAGACAACCACACATACTCACTCCTATGGGCAATTTAGAATTACCAATCAAACTAATGTACATGTTTTTGGACTGTGGGAGGAAACCAGAGTACCCAGAGTAAAACCCCCGCAGGCACCGTCCTGCCCTAGATGTTTAAAAACATCTTCTAGCTAGTTAAAATGAGGTAACCTGACAGGATTTCTGAGAGAAATTTTTAACAGCTAACCTGATATCAGGTAACACAAATTTACTTGACAGGAATTCTTGACAGGAACTGGAATTAAAGTAATATATATGCTACAAGCTACTGTGACAGGATTTCCTGAGAGGATTTGTCATGTTTACAGCCTTCGTTGTCTACGCTAAGTGGATTCAAGATATTAGCTCTCTGATAGCAATCTTAAAGCCACCTTCGAGGACCCACTTTGAACAAAGTGTTTTGAGTTCATGTATAAAGTCAGTGCCAGTTGGAACACTGGGGTATTGGCCGGGATAACCTTATAGTCGAATATTGTAATATATGGCTAGTTACACAAGATGTGCAGAAGTGCTACAAAGAAAACATGCCTCTGTTTTTGTATGTTAGCACACGCCGTCAGTCTTATATAATGGACCCTGTCTGAACGGTGAAATATCTGTCGTTATTTGGCACGAGGGCGAAGCGCAATTGTTTTATTAGCTCAGCTGAACTGACGGTGAGCCAAGGTAATCTTTCAGGCTGGAAAAATATAACAGGCAAATGGGATTAGCTGCAAGCTGGATCTTTACTGTTTTATTAGCTTAGCTTTTTGTCGTCAAATCGGGTTTTAGATCAGTCATGGCAGCAGGGCCGTTCGCCGAGTGCCAGGTTCGCTGCTGGTTCTTTCAGTGACGTGAAACACAGCGTCGCCTGTTAGTCGTGAAACGAAGCAGCTTTTGCCGAGCCGGGCTTCTTCAGCTTGCTCGGTTTTAATCGCTCCGTAACCGCCGACGCTGGTCATGAAGTCTGTCTGTGTGTAAACCTGAATGGGCCTTTGTTATACGCACAAATCTGGGCTCACTCAAATCGCCATGTGTTGTGCGCTGTTGTGGGGACAGAAATTTTTTGTTCTCTGTTCATTTTATTCATGCGGCCTGAGAGTTTTACATAAAGCTATAAACAGAAAGCCTGGGGTGGCCGACTTGGCCAGATGGTGTAAACCTGAACTCTATTAAAACGCATGGTGGGAAACGAGTCACGCTGTCTGTAGGCAGGTTGCTGGAAGTCACGATGTCAACTTAGGAATGTGAAAGAGAGTATTAGGTCAAAGCACTGGATCCAATACAACTAAATAAGTAACTATTTTTACAAAATAGTGTGTGTGTGTGTGTTTGTTCGATTCCATGGAACAGCAAAGACGGTAGTAGGTGAAGTGGCTCGAATAAATGGATGTACGGGAATCGCTCGCGAGTCTGTTTGCCGTAACAGATAATTAATCATTTTGCCCGATGGTTCTGCGTAGCCTTCCAGCTCAATCCTGGCACATGTATGCGAGTGTGTGTGTGTGTGTGTGTGAACGTGCTGTAGTTTCAGAATGTTCCAGGCATTAATGTTTTTCACTGATCCAAGGAAGTACAACAGTGCTATTTTTTCTTGTTTTTTTCCTATGACATAAACAACAAAAAAAAATACACATGGACAAACTATAAAAATAAATAAATACATTAATGAGTGAACGTCAGACTGTCAGATGATACGGTAGTGAAGGTCTGATTTTACAGTGTACGCTCAGCTGCTGCGATCTATCAGAGTCATGGAACTTTACACACTTCTGTGTACTGTACTTATCAGTTCAGTGTGGAAACTAATTTAAGATCATCGAGTGGAAAAGGTTCTCAAGTCTTTGTGAGAGTCATGTCATCAGATCTTTACTGAAACCGGGCAGAGTATAAAGAACACCTGAGTCCAGTTAAAACCCAGCAGAGTGAAGTTACTGACCAACATGTTTTAATCAAAAGACGATTCCTAATAGTGAAACACAATATTATAACTAAACACAACATTAAAACTAAACCCATCACTATCACTAAACGCAACACTATAACTAAACACAACACTGTAACTAAACCCATCACTATAACTAAACACAACACTGTAACTAAACCCATCACTATAACTAAACACAACACTGTAACTAAACCCATCACTATAACTAAATACAACATTATAACTAAACCCATCACTATAACTAAATACAACATTATAACTAAACCCATCACTATAACTAAATACAACATTATAACTAAACCCATCACTATTGATAAACACAACACTATAACTATAACTAAACACTATAACTGAACACAACATTATAACTAAACCCATCACTATAACTAAATACAACATTATAACTAAACCCATCACTATAACTAAATACAACACTGTAACTAAACCCATCACTATAACTAAATACAACATTATAACTAAACCCATCACTATAACTAAATACAACATTATAACTAAACCCATCACTATAACTAAATACAACATTATAACTAAACCCATCACTATTGATAAACACAACACTATAACTATAACTAAACACTATAACTGAACACAACATAGCTAAAAAACTTAAATAAAATCAGCTTTAAATCCGATAAATATTTTTAGCTTCTGTTTGCTCGGATTTCCGATACAATGGTGCTTACTCTCGCAGTATAAACTTTATAAAAATAAAAATAAAACAATGACTTGAGAAAACAATATGGCTGCCAGTTACCCATTTTCTCTCTCCTGACATACAGCAATTACCCACAATTCCTGTCTCCAGTGTCCTGTAGCTGATGTTTCTGCTGTTTACCGAGGCCTTCAGAGAACAGATAGCTGACTGTAGTTTAAAAAAAAAAAAAGGTGAGAGGCCTGCGGACTCACACCCTCTAACTACACTAACTAAACTAACACTTCTGGCCAGTGTGTGTGTGTGTGTGTTTGTGTGTGTGTGTGTTTGTGTGTGTTTGTGTGTGTGTGTGTGTGTGTGTGTGTGTTTGGACAGGTGAATTAGGAAGCACTGAGTCAGAAACAGCAGTCTAAGTGAAGTGACTGCAGCCATTTTTTCTTTATCACCTCAGCTTTATCATCATTATCAAGAATAAAATTGCCTTTAATGATGAAGTCGCTGTCACTTTAGAGGCAGAAACTCAACCACGGGGGGCAAAAATTGGGACCTCTGACTTTTCCCTACGTTTTAATCCGACACTGGAATTGTGCCAGTGAAAGTGTAAATCTCCTCACGTTCCCCCTCGCTAACAAGAAAACACTCTCTGTCCACCATGTTCCACTTTTCACCCAAAACTTGCGACCTGAATGGTCAGGAGGTGAATAAAAGAAAGAAAAAGAAAAAAAAATGTCACTTTCGATCTATTGTTGGACCACACTGTCCAACTTTGGAAGCTGCGCTGTGACAAAAAAAGGAAAAAGGATGGAAAAGCAGTCGATTCCTGTAAGACCCCCCCCCCAAAAAAAAGATGTCATGATGATGTCATGTGATGTTTTTAAAGAATTAATTTTTTTCCCACTTGAGAAAAGGAGAGAAAAAAAATCATGGATGTCGATCTTTTCGTAAAAGTGTCGACATTTGGAAATTAAAAAAGGGACAAAAATTAAACGTTAAAAGCAG
>NC_080714.1:3864258-3869258 GCF_019097595.1 Hemibagrus wyckioides
TCAGTGGGAACGATGGTGATTAGTGATTAGTCAGTGAGAATGATGGTGATTAGTAATTAGTCAGTGAGAATGATGGTGATTAGTGATTAGTCAGTGAGAATGATGGTGATTAGTGATTGGTCAGTGGGAATGATGGTGATTAGTGATTGGTCAGTGAGAATGATGGTTATAAGTGATTGGTCAGTGAGAATGATGGTGATTAATGATTGATCAGTGGGAATGATGGTGATTAGTGATTAGTCAGTGAGAATGATGGTGATTAGTGATTGGTCAGTGAGAATGATGGTGATTAGTGATTGGTCAGTGTGAATGATGGTGATTAGTGATTGGTCAGTGTGAATGATTGGTCAGTGAGAATGATGGTTATAAGTGATTGGTCAGTGTGAATGATGGTGATTAGTGATTGGTCAGTGTGAATGATTGGTCAGTGAGAATGATGGTTATAAGTGATTGGTCAGTGGGAATGATGGTGATTAGTGATTAGTCAGTGTGAATGATGGTGATTAGTGATTGGTCAGTGTGAATGATTGGTCAGTGAGAATGATGGTTATAAGTGATTGGTCAGTGTGAATGATGGTGATTAGTGATTGGTCAGTGTGAATGATTGGTCAGTGAGAATGATGGTTATAAGTGATTGGTCAGTGGGAATGATGGTGATTAGTGATTAGTCAGTGAGAATGATGGTTATTAGTGATTGGTCAGTGAGAATGATGGTTATTAGTGATTGGTCAGTGAGAATGATGGTGATTAATGATTGGTCAGTGGGAATGATGGTGATTAGTGATTAGTCAGTGAGAATGATGGTGATTAGTGATTAGTCAGTGAGAATGATGGTGATTAGTGATTAGTCAGTGTGAATGATGGTGATTAGTGATTGGTCAGTGTGAATGATTGGTCAGTGAGAATGATGGTTATAAGTGATTGGTCAGTGTGAATGATGGTGATTAGTGATTGGTCAGTGTGAATGATTGGTCAGTGAGAATGATGGTGATTAATGATTGGTCAGTGGGAATGATGGTGATTAGTGATTAGTCAGTGAGAATGATGGTGATTAGTGATTGGTCAGTGAGAATGATGGTGATTAATGATTGGTCAGTGGGAATGATGGTGATTAGTGATTAGTCAGTGAGAATGATGGTGATTAGTGATTAGTCAGTGAGAATGATGGTGATTAGTGATTAGTCAGTGAGAATGATGGTGATTAGTGATTGGTCAGTGAGAATGATGGTTATAAGTGATTGGTCAGTGAGAATGATGGTGATTAATGATTGATCAGTGGGAATGATGGTGATTAGTGATTAGTCAGTGAGAATGATGGTGATTAGTAATTAGTCAGTGAGAATGATGGTGATTAGTGATTAGTCAGTGAGAATGATGGTGATTAGTGATTGGTCAGTGGGAATGATGGTGATTAGTGATTGGTCAGTGAGAATGATGGTTATAAGTGATTGGTCAGTGAGAATGATGGTGATTAATGATTGATCAGTGGGAATGATGGTGATTAGTGATTAGTCAGTGAGAATGATGGTGATTAGTGATTGGTCAGTGAGAATGATGGTGATTAGTGATTGGTCAGTGTGAATGATGGTGATTAGTGATTGGTCAGTGTGAATGATTGGTCAGTGAGAATGATGGTTATAAGTGATTGGTCAGTGTGAATGATGGTGATTAGTGATTGGTCAGTGTGAATGATTGGTCAGTGAGAATGATGGTTATAAGTGATTGGTCAGTGGGAATGATGGTGATTAGTGATTAGTCAGTGTGAATGATGGTGATTAGTGATTGGTCAGTGTGAATGATTGGTCAGTGAGAATGATGGTTATAAGTGATTGGTCAGTGTGAATGATGGTGATTAGTGATTGGTCAGTGTGAATGATTGGTCAGTGAGAATGATGGTTATAAGTGATTGGTCAGTGGGAATGATGGTGATTAGTGATTAGTCAGTGAGAATGATGGTTATTAGTGATTGGTCAGTGAGAATGATGGTTATTAGTGATTGGTCAGTGAGAATGATGGTGATTAGTGATTGGTCAGTGACAATGATGGTGATTAGTGATTAGTCAGTGTGAATGATGGTGATTAGTGATCGTGGCTTCTAATATTAACTTTATATAAAAGCTGAATTGAGTGTTTATTACATATGTTATAAACAAGTCCACAAGAACTGTTCTGAAATCTGTTATTAGTGTGAGGTTTGGTTTATTAATTAATTAATTATTTTATTCAGTAGAACATTTCAGTTAACATAAAACTCCTTTTTATTTTAGTCTGAAGTTTATATGGGAAATGTTCTGCAGTCTCCAGGTGCAGCTTAGACAGGAAGACTGTTTTCTGTGAAACATTTTCTCTCCCTAGTGTGTGTGTGTGTGTGTGTGTGTGTGTGTGTGTGTGAGTGTGTGTGGTCGGCTCTTTGAACAGATGTGACAGATGTAAGGCCGAGGACAGACGGTCGGTTAACTGTAAAGAACCTCAGACTTTAAGGATGTTAGACACTGAATTAGGGTCACATACTCTGTGTGTGTGTGTGTGTGTGTGTGTGTGTAAAAGAGAGAGAGAGAGACATAAAAACACAGAGCGTCTGGTTCAGTGGGTCTAGTGAATGTGCTGAGAGATGGCAGTCACCAAAGAGACGTACTGAACACTTAAATCCAACATGTGCCAGACACATGGAAGCACAACACAAACACACACACACACACACTTCCTGTATGTAAACAGAGGCATTTCCAGTCTTGCCAGCAGATCTCAGCTCAGCAGTTCCTCACTCTCTGGGTAAGTGGAAGTTTCATAACAACTGGTGTTTTCTTTTCTCACTTAAAAAAAAATATTTTAAATTTTTATTATTTATTATTACATTAATAATATTTTTTATTAGAGATTTCTATTCTGGAAATATGTTATCCTCTGTCATTTCTAAACACCTTAGATCCAAATTAAACATTATCTATAGATAAAAACCCTCTTCACTTCAACAGATAGAGCGATGGATGGATGGATGGATGGATGGATGGATGGATGGATAGATAGATAGATAGATAGATAGATAGATAGATAGATAGATAGATAGATAGATAGATAGATAGATAGATAGATAGATAGATTCTTTATTCCAGCAGTATCCACAAGCATAGGTAACAAGGTAAAAAATAAAAAAAAATAAAATAGAAATATAACAAAAAAAAAAAACAAATACTAGAATTTAAGGGTACCAAATATAACAAAAAATATAACAAATAAAATATAATGAAATAAAATCTAACAAAAAATATAACAAATAAATATAATTTAATAAAATCTATCAAAAAATACTGAATACTAGAAATTCTAGAAACTCAAAAACAGATTAAATTTGATAAAACTGGGTTTATGATTTCCATCACGTTAACAAAGTAAAAAAAAAACCCAAAGCCTGTGGCTATGAGCCACTCGGAGCACCGCTGCTCTCGATTACAGTGATGATTAAACTTGCTAATAACTTCCTGAGCTAAGAAGTACGTGAGAATGTGGATATCTGGGGAAATTAGGCATGGACTAATCTCGAGGGTAATGCTTTCCAATAAGAGTATGTGAATAATAATCCTGCACTAATCCCTGACTTCATTCTCACTTAATCATCAACTGATGGGGAGTTAAAGCAATCAAAATTGTTCTAGTTTCGTTCTATAAACTGTTTCTGTGAAGATCTGATCTGAGGAAATGTGGTCCTTTTTTGGTCCTTTGTGTTTGTATGTGTGTTTAAGTGTGTGTATACATGTGTGTGTGTTTGTGTGTAGAAGAGAGGAGGATGAGTAGGCGTGGTCTGGGTCAGGTCACGGCCAATCAGATGTTGCTTGTTTATGCAGCCTTCCCTCAGTTTGAATGTCTGATCTATGTGTCTGTGTGTGTGTGTGTGTGTGTGTGTGTAGGCATGGTGCAGGACACAATAACACACTGCACTTCCTCTGATGGTGTGAGGGGTGTTGTTGGTATTTTCACCCTGAGCAGAAGCCCAGTGTTTTTCTTTTCCTACAGTGAAGAACAGCAGAGCCATAAATATATACACTCATCTCTTATTATCTGTGGCTGTTGATATTCTATTAGTGTTCTATTTATGATTTATTAATGCTCTATCACTATTTTACTAATGCTCAATTTATGTTTTCCTAATGCTCTATTGATACTCTACTAATGTTCTCATAATGTTCTAATAACATTCTATTAATGTTTTCCTAATGCTCTATTAATGTTCTGTTAATATTCTATTAATGTTTTATTAACGCTCTATTAATATTATACTGATGTTCTTGTAATGTTTAATAACATTCTATTAATGTTCTAATAACATTCTACTGATGTTTTACTAATGCTCTATTAATGTTTCACTAAAGCCCTATTAATGGTCTATTAATGTTCTCATAATGTTCTAATAACGTTCTATTAATGCATTACTAATCTTCTATTAATGTTCTGTTAATATTCTATCAATATTCTATTAATGCTTTACTAATGCTCTATTAATGTTCTATTAATATTCTATTAATGTTCTTCTAATGTTCTAATAATGTTCTATTATAATGTAACAGGATTATTTTTGCTTGATTTAGTATCTAAAATTTGTCATTGCTTTGTTGTTGTTATTGTTATTATTTTTACTCTTATTGAATATTGCTGTCATTATCATGATAATAAATAAATATGAGAGAACCAGAGGAAGAGAAAGAAGAGAGAAAAAGAGAGTATACATAGATGAAAAGCAAGAGAGAGAGAGTAAATTAAAAAAAAAAAGATAGAAAGAAAAAAAAGGAGAGAATGAATGGAGAGAGAGAGAGAGAGAGAGAGAGAGAGAGAGAGAGAGATACTGCTCCGAAACAGGAAATAGTTTTCTTTCAATTCTGGAAAGGAAAGAATAAATATATATCCATTTTATTCAAGAAGGTTTTCACATGTAGGAGACTGTTATTTTATCCAACATGGAAATTAAAGAAGGAAAACACCAATCCCTGTGTGTAATGTTTCCATCG
>NC_080714.1:3874258-3889258 GCF_019097595.1 Hemibagrus wyckioides
TGTGGCTTCGGCGAAAGCCACCTCCGCGCTATCGTATTTCACAAACAACTGGCCCGTGTTTGGGTTCTTACGCATGATCCTAACCTCACTCTGGGTGTCTGAGGTTAACCAGGGGCCAAAATTATCCTCGTGTGGAACCGCCGTGGTGGGTTTTTTTTTCTGGAACATCCACCCATTTTCTGTTTATTTGTTTTCCCACGATTGTCTTCGTCCCGCTCGATTTAGCTCAATTTGGCTACGAGGCGGCACGGTGTGAAAAACAGGAGCGGCTGAATGCTAACGAGAGCCGCGCTTACTCGCATACTGGAGAAGTTCAAGAAAAATGGTAGCATTAGCACTCACAATCAGAGGTGACTTTAAAGGTCCTCTAATTCATTTTTTAAGTAATTTAATATACATTTTCCTCCACTTTAGTTAGCGACAATCACAAGAACTTAAAAGTCAGCATAAACCTAAGAATCAGGGGGTGGGGTCAGGGGAGGAGCTGAAGAAGGAGGATATCGACCTAATATGGAAGTGTGTTCTAAATTTTTTTTTGGTTTTATTTGTTGTGAAAGGTTAATTACTAACTCAGGGTCTAATTTCTCTTGCAAACCCTTGTATATAAGCTTCAATATTTATGAGTAATAATGTAAACAGTATGCTAAATGAATTATTATGTATAAAATGTGTTCTAGTGGTTATATTGTCATTACATAGGATATAGTATGCTGTGAGTTTCTTTAAAAATAAATACTGACCAGTGATTTTATTTTTGTGTGTAAAATTGGTCGTGTTCTCTGGGTGGGTGGGGCTTACAGACATACCAGCCAATCATGGCTGTGTGTGATAAGCATGCTGTTATGTGACTGGCAGACAGCTGGCATATTTACAGTAAGCTCCCATGAGTCATGATTTGCTCATCTATAACTACAAACACATCTGAAACATGAAGCTCCAACATATTCTCCAACATACACAACCTTTCTGCTGGACCCTACACACACACACACACCTTCTCCTCTTTAAATGCTCGAATTCTCCTACTTAGTCTTTAATTAATTCCTCACTTGCACTAATCCGAGTAAAGTGAGTGCAGAGCTGCCTGAGTGAGTTACAGCCATTAATAAGAGTGTTTCCATTTGACTATAAGTTTAGGAATGATGTAATCATCACCCTTTAGTGTACACCACTGCAGGAATGTCCAGCCACACACACACACACACACACACACATACACACACACACACATACACACTGTCACCCTCCTGTCTGCACCTGCCTCAATCACAAGACCTGGTGTGTGTCAGTGGTATCAAGTTGTTTTTAAATACAGTAGCCATGTCAATAATAATAACAATAATAATGATAATAAATAAATAAATAAATAAATAAATAAATAAATAAAAATACATAAATTATTAATAAATAAGAAGGGCATTATTATTATTATTATTATTATTATTATTATTATTATTATTATTATTATTATTATTATTATTATTATTAATAATAATAATAATAATAATAATAATAATGATAAATCAATTCATATGATTGTTACCCGATTCATGAGGTTCGATTCACACACACATTTAATTTATTATTATTAATAATGATAATAATAATAATAATAATGTAAAAAATGAATCATTAATATTATTATTATTATTATTATTATTATTATTATTATTATTATTATTATTATTAAATAAATAGATAGATAGATAAATAAATAAATAACACATTAAATGTGTGTGTGAATCGAACCTCATGAATCGGGTAACAATCATATCAATTGCTTATAATTTGAGAAAAAAGGACAGAGTGTGTTTAAGGAAGTGTGTAAAAATGATTCATATTTTTAAGATGACCTCTAAACAGTTTAGCCAGATGATCAACCTGTTACTCTGATCATTAAAATAACTTTTTACCATGACATCATCATCATCATCATCATCATCATTCACAAATCAACAGTCTGTTTATCGCCGATTCTGAAAATCTGAAAACGGATCATATTATAAATAATATAATTATGTTGCTGTTTTATTATTGCTTGATATCTCCGTTAATCCAACCGCCACATTGTCCACGTCATTGTTTTCTTTGCCGTAATGTGTTAAGTAAATAAGTATTCTGTTGAAAATTATAACCTTAACCGCCCCAAGCCTGTGTGATTCCAGATGTTGTAAAAAGATGGAGGATAAATAAAGATTGTTTATTAGTTCTGCTCTGTTTCATTTGAAATGTTCATTTGAAGCAGTTCAGATTGTCAAAATGTTTATTATAAAGCTTATGGTCCTTGTAAACGCTTGGGGGAAAAAAAGGTTCTTTAAGGGTTCCTTTAGAGGTCAGTGGATAATTAAAGGTTCTTGGCTTATTAAACAGAGTGTCTGGTAGAAAAGACTTTAACAAAGGAAGCATTTGTGTTTTCTCTTCTGTGAATCAGGACTCTTGGACTCCAGTAATTGTTTTTTCTTCTCGAATCCTATGGACCTGGTGTTAGGTGACAAATGTGTAACACAATCGTCAAATATATGTTCATGTGGCCTGGCTTTAAAATACACTATATCCTGTACATATCACACACACACACACACACATCTAATCTTCAGGACCGAAACTATTTTCTTCCTGTTCCACACGTCTGTTCCCACGAGCCCGAGCTAGGGTACAAAAGAACCCGAGAGAAATGAGGAATAACTGAACTAAGCGAAGGGATTGCGCAGCAGAAGATAACGAGTAGAAGTGAAAGGTACTGAGAGCTGAAAGGAGGAGGAGGAGTGGAGAGAGAGAGGTCAAGAAGGAGAACAAGGAGGTTTGAGCGATAAGAGTGAAAGTGGATGCTGGTAATACGAACTGCTGAGAAAAAAAACAAAAAAACGAATGAAATGTAAGAAGTGTTGCTCAAATCGGTGCGTTTTACTCCTCCACATCTCAACAGAAACGGTCTGATTCTGCGAAAGAAAAAAAAAACATCGGGTTCAAAGCCAAGGGTGTGTGTGTGTGTGTGTGTGAGAGAGAGAGAGAGATAGAGATAGAGAGAGAGAGATGCTAATCTAGGGGCGGTGGTAGCTCAAGTGGTTAAGGCTCTGGGTCGTTGACTGGAAGATTGGGGTTAAAACCCCAGCACTGCCAAGCTGCCACCGTTGGGCCCCCAGTCCACCCTGCTCCAGGGGTGCTGCATCATGGCTGACCCTGTGCTCTGACCCTAACCCCCAAGAATGGGATATGCCAAGGTAGAATTTCACTGTGCAGTAATGTATATGTGACAAATAAAGGCTTACTTGCATACTTATCTGGGTTTGAGCCAGGTAGTTCAAATGGTTAAGGCTCTGGGTTGTTGATCAGAGGTTCACTCGATCACCAGCCCTTTACCCTCCCTGTTCCAGGGATGAGGTTCCAGTGGTGGGTTCCCTGCTCCAGTGGTGTTGCATCATGGCTGTCCATTTAAGTTGGGATATACAAAGAAAGAATTTCACTGTGCTGTAATGTATATGTGACAATAATAAAGACGTCTAGTTTCCTCCTACTGTCCAAAATAACAAGAAGTGGATCCATAAAGGGAAACAGGAAGGCAGGAAGTGTTTTATTTTTTCAAAGAAACGGATGTTAACAGGGACAGAAACACAGACAGCTGCTTCATCTAACTGGTATCATCTATAGATGATTTTTTTATAAAAGACGTCCACCACCTGCTACCAGGCTTTATGTCTTTCAACAAAATACCGACTCCTCACACATACCCCAGGGTTTAAATACTCATTGGTCAGTTGTTTGTGATTGCACCAGGCTAAATGTTCCAGGTTTTTAATCATCTCCAAAGACAGATCTTTTTTTCCCCCACTACACCTGCTAGCAGCTCAAGTCCTCCAGCCACCAGCTCAGTCCTCGCCTGCTTCTCTGTCTGATCTCCTAACCGCCATGACACGCTGATGACAGTTTAACTCACTTGATCTATCATGGCCTCAAAATGTCAGGATCACTGCCGAGAAGCGTCCGGCGCACCTCAAGCGCATGTGTAAACACACACGTACACACTTTTACACACACAGTGTGCTCCGTCTCGTCCGGTAGCAGGGGCGAAGTCGCAGATCAAACCCAGCGTGAGCAAACGTGAGTTATGGGTGCCGGGGAAAACGTCTACACCCAACACACCTCATTACATTTCTGGCTCAGTCTCGGACTATTTTGGACACGGAGATCTATTTACATTTTCATGCCGACTAATTTCAGTTTTTTCGCTGACTCCCAGGACTCCACCTTTGGACGACTGTTAAGGTTCTGGAAGTTTCTGCCAGAGAGACGTCGGGTGGGAGGGACACAGTAATGAGACCACACAGTGTTTGATGTTTGGAACAAGCCCCCAGTTTTATATAAATACACTGCCAGTCAAAAGGTTTTTTAACCACACCCTTTATGAAAATTTGGGGCCGTTGTAAATAGTTTAAAGCTGGAATATAGATGTAAGGAATATACATAAATGAACGAAGAAATGTTTCTGACTTAACGGCTTTACCCTCCAGCTGCACCTGACTGTAATGAAGCTTCACTCAGAGACCTGATCGAATACCAAACACTGGATTTGGTGGAACATTTGCTTCATTTTTCCTTATTAATTAATAAATAATAATAAGTAATTACTCTTTATCAATATTCACTCAACAACCAGTTTATCGTAAATGCCAAACTACACACAACAGCTTCACGTGTCAAGCGTTTCTTCGTGATTCTTCGTGGTCCATGTTGATGTGGCTACACGATGTAGTTCATGCTGTGGATCTCTCGTTCTAGCACAGTCCCAAGGTGTCCCATTGAGGTCCGTTCATTGGTCCGGTTCTGGTTCATGGATTCAGGTTGACATGAGTTTGTGCTCAGTGAAATAGGTAAATTGTGGCATTCAAACAATTCCAGATTGATCCCAAAGAACTCAGTCTAGGTTCCAGTTCATCCCAAAGGTGTTGACTGAGGTTGAGTCAGAGTCAGGGCTCTGTGCAGGACACCTGAGTTCTTCATGATGCTTTCGATGTTAGCATGGAGTATTATCATCCTGGAACAGGTTCCAGAGTTTATCTTTGGAGAACTTTGGAGAACTTTTGAAAACTTTTATTGTTTTATCTTTATAGAACTTTTATTGTTTTATCTTTGGAGAACTTTGGAGAACTTTTATTGTTTTATCTTTGGAGAACTTTGGAGAACTTTTATTGTTTTATTTGTTTTATCTTTGGAGAACTTTTATTGTTTTATTTGTTTTATCTTTGGAGAACTTTTATTGTTTTATCTTTGGAGAACTTTGGAGAACTGTTGTTTCATCTTTGGAGAACTTTGGAGAACTTTTATTGTTTTATCTTTTGAGAACTTTGGAGAACTTTAATTGTTTTATCTTTGGAGAACTTTGGAGAACTTTAATTGTTTTATCTTTGGAGAACTTTGGAGAACCTTAATTGTTTTATCTTTGGAGAACTTTGGAGAACTTTTATTGTTTTATCTTTGGAGAACTTTGGAGAACTTTTATTGTTTTATCTTTGGAGACTGTTTATTGTTTGTTTCTTTCAAGAACTTTCGAGAACCTCCATTTTTTCCCTATTTGTTAAAACTTCTATTGTTGTAACTTTCGAGAATTTTCGAGAATTTCTAATGTTTACCCATTTGGAGAACTTTGGAGAGCCTCTATTTTTTGTCTCTTTGGAGTACTTCTTTTGTTGGTCTCTTTGGAGAACTTTTACTGTATGTATCTTTGGAGAACATTGGAAAATTTCTATAGTTTTTTCACTTTGAAGTACTTTCATTGTTTGTCTCTTTGGAGAACAATAGCTGTAATCTTAAATTATCCAAAGAACCCAATGGAGAACCTTCAAGTCTACTGTTCAATACACTGCATTGATGTGATCCTGGATATAAGCTTTTAATGACTTCCTTCTTCCTTCAGCTGAACCTTCATTCATCTGAATGATATTCTTAATAAAAAGCAGGGCAGCTCTTTTGGAGCTGGGGGCCGTGTGTCGCTAATTCAGAGCAGAAGCGCTTGCAGGGAGTCGCTCAGCCTTAGCAGTGTTACAGTAAGTGAATGTGGCAGTGCGTATGTGGCCTGCATTCCCCTCTTCAAGCCCTCTCTGACCTGCTGCTGCTAAAAGGTCACACACATGGAGACACTCAATCTCCCTGAGCTACGAGCGGTCACGCGCTATTCCCCATACCGCTGTTTCACGTACAGTAGCCGGTTCTGGAGCTTGGTTTCAGCCTCATTACTGGATCTGTTTCCATTCACGTTTTACATAATGTAGGACTGAAAGGATTGAAAACGATCGGAAGACGGAGAACGGCATCGTTGTGGTTCAGTAACGTGATTATTCTGTAAATGCAAAGCACCAGATGAACACACACACACACACAGGCGATGCCCTGAACCCTGAAACACTCCTCTGTTTAATGTTATTCCATAAATTACCACAGCTTCCATATATCCAGAATTCTGTCCCCATATACACAAAAAAGGGTTCTTCATGAGTTCTCTGTATGGTTAAGAAGGCAGCTAGTTGGAGGAAAATTGCCAAAAGAGGGCTGCTTTTCATTTCAATGTGGAAACCTTAAACAATAAACATATATTCAAACAATTGTTTCACAAAACCGCTAGCGCAAGATGAGCTGATTGACACGCCTCGTTATTCTGAATGATTGCACAATGTGAGGTTTAATTCATCTGAAATCATATTCAAGTCATACTTCTATCATTTATAAAGCATCTCTATGAAAGCAGAGGCAGAAGAAGTAAAGCGGAGCGTTTCATATAGTGTACACAGTTAGAAAATGACTTCTCAGGGGGGTTTCAGCTGGACAAGTGGCTTTTGATTGTTCCATTTTAAAAGGAACTGCTGCAAAAATACAGCCACTGCCTGAAAGTTCTCATGTTTAACTGGGTAAAGGGACTTGATTAAGATTAATCAGAGTAGAATTGAAGATCTCAGTCTGCAAAAGACAAGGTAAAAGGCTGACTAGTGGATGTGTCATGCATTGTGTAGCCAGGTTTCATGAATTAAACCATAAGGGAAAGTTTATCATAGAACCAGATCAGAAACTGATAACACTGCCAGAATGTGAGGAAGACTATGCTAGATATTACACTATGGACTTAAAGGTGCAATCAGTGTCTTTGTTTCTGGTCTGAAAAATGCTTCTTTGTGACTGGATGTGCCTCCTGTCAATCAGTCCACCTTACAGGTCATTGTAGATTGTGGCGCTAGAGCTTCATGAACATGGGCGGGAATAAGGGTAGGGTCAAAGAGTTTAAAAAAAATAGATATTAGAAGTCTAATCTTGAACATCAAATTTTCCCCTAATGTGTCTTTAATACACACAGCTTGATTTTTTACTAAAGTTTTCCAGCAGATGACAATTCATTTGGAGCGGTAGACCTTCAGATCAGGACGTGAGGCTGATTTGATTTGGGACACAGCCAGGTGAGACGGAGCGTGAAGGTGTCTTGGTTTGGTGTCAGATCTGAGAGAGAGAGATCAGACGGAGCAGGAATCATCCGGTGACACCGCCAGCCAAGTTACACTGGCCGAGAGTCAGATGCTGTGGCTACGAAAACACACCCTCTCATTTATTAAGCCGGAAATCTGCCAAACATCCAGTTTGATCCAGTTTGATCCCAATAAAAAGGCGGTATCTTCGGTGGCGCGGCCAGAGAGGTGCCTGAAGAACCGGTTCACGCATGGAGAAGAAAAATCTCCATTCATTTCCAGGCAAATTTCTTTCATCTGCTTGCAAAACGACCTCAAATTCAAGCTGAAAATTAGCATCACAATGGCTGCTGGCTCCATGAGCTTTTTTTCCGATCATAAACCGGATGAGTTTGGCTAAATAAAGAAAAGATGTGTAAACAAGTTTTTGTTTTTTGTTTGTTTTTTTTTCCACAGAATGATCTGTAATTGTGTCCCAGTGCCACGTCTGGAAGAACAGGAGATTATGATGGGGAAAAGAGAATGGATTCAAAACCTTGAAATACATTGGCCTGGTGGTGTGTTGGATCTCTCTCTCTCTCACACACACACACACACATATATATATATATATATATATTTAAAATTTATTAGTGCGCCTGTTCTAACACTTTGTTATATCTAACATGCTGATAATCGCTGATATGTAAATGTTGGACACTTCATTCACTGGACGCTCGCAGCTTTGCTGAGGGGTGGGGCTACCAGGCTCTAGATTATATTGATACCCAGGCTTCCCCCATTGGTACCATTATAGTGTGTGTGTGTGTGTGTGTGTACAGATGTGTATGCAGCACCTCCTATTATGAAAGGCATCATTTTTGTCCCTCGTTCCCAGTCTGTTCTGTGGTTGGAACCCTTGATCTGAGCAGCTTGAGGTTTTAGAGGTTTGGGGGGGGGTCAAATTTCTGGATAAAGATTTTGCTGATTGGTCAGATAAGGACTAATGTTTCCAGAAGGCAGCTGATTGAGGGGGTTAATGCAGCCAGCCCAGGAGCAGGAACGAGACTTGTGGTGCCCCAGTGTGTGTGTGTGTGTGTGTGTGTATTAGACAGTAAGGGGGGGGGGATGGAAGAATGCCACCGTGCTCGTTTCCTGTACAGATGGAGGAAGTGGGATTTATTTATGTAGCCTCTCAAAGATGGAGGGATCAGCTGGAGAACATGAGAGAAAGAGAGAGAGAGACAGAGAGAGAGAGGAGTAGGAACTATAAAAAAGAGAATATTGGCATCCTGATTTTGATTGGTCAGAAGGTGTGCACTAGCAGCTCAGACAGTAGTGAAGCTACTAGAAATATCACTAGAATAGTGATATTTTTTTTGGTAAGGAGTCTCCAGTGTCAGTGTGGAGACTCAGTGTCAAACTCTGTAATAGTTTCAGGTCAGATTTATTTTTCCACCCTGTGAAAAATAAATAAATAAATAAATAACGCACATGACTAGACAGGTTTGTGTTTAATGTCAAAATGTCACCAGTTTTTTTTTTTTAATGAAGACACAAACACACACACACACACACAACAAAGTGTTATAACTATGTGCCTGCGAGTCTGTGCATGCATGTGTGTTCATGTTAGGTGTGTTTCTGGGTTTCTGTGCTGGTATGCACACATTAGTGTTTAGACATAGTGTATGTGTGTGTGTGTGTGTGTGTGTGTATGTGTGTGTGTGTGTGTATGTGTGTAAGCCTGAACAGTACTGGTCGTACAGCAGTCTCGGTGTGCTCAGTGAGACGGTGAACAGGCCCGCACAGACTCGGAGCTCTGGCAAAATCCTGCTCTCTGTTTTACAGTTTCCTGTGTGGGCTTTTATAGATGTCTATGAAAATCTCCCACATGGCAGAAGTACAAACACACACACACACACACACACACACACACACACACAGAGACTCAGGGTTCTACTTCATTAGGTGTAATTATTCTGCAGTAGAGAAGTGGAGTTAATTCTGTAAGCGGTGTATCTGATTGTGATCCAGCTGGAAGGAGTGTTGTGTTAAAGTAAGTGTGCTAACACACACAGGCACATGTGTGTGTGTGTGTGTGTGTGTAGAGTTCCTGCGATGCTCTGTACGGATCACTCCGTCCCTCAGATATTTTTCTCAGCGTTTCTAATTACTGACCTGAAAGAAATCAATCCAAAACAAATCCATAAGCGAGGACGAATACGGCTGGATGAGAGCAAAAGTAATGGCGCCCCTGTAAAAGGACAGCATTAGTGGAAGATTTAGAGCACTGAAGGGAGCACTGAAGACTAGAGAGCACTGAAGACTAAAGAGCACTGTGTTTAGGAGGCGCTCTCTCGCACCGTTTGATCATCATTTCTGCGTTTTTTTCTCTTTTAGCTCTCACTGGAGTTCGGTGTGTCACTGAACTGAGGGCTTGGAAATTTACAGCTTTTCATGGCAGTGATGAAGAGAATCTGTAAAGGTTAGGATCGGGAGTTAGGAGTTCTCTCTGTTGACTTGGACCAGTCTCAAAATTGGACTCACTTTCGTTCTCTGTCTTCATAAATATGGGTTTGGTCTCGACTGGGAGTCTGGAAAAAAAAAAATTATAATAGTAATGCCTATTCTATTCATATCTACAAAGATTGACAAAAAAAATATTAAAATTTTTTATTAAAATATTTTTTAAAAATCTTACGTATATTTTACTCTGTGCTATTCTATTCTACTCTATTCTTTTTTATTTTATTCTATTCTAATCTATTCTATTTGATTCTATTCTAATCTATTTTATTCTATTTGATTCTATTCTATTCTATTCTATTTTAATCTATTCTATTCTATTCTATTTTAATCTATTCTATTTTATTCTATTCTATTTTAATCTATTCTATTTTATTCTATTCTATTCTATTTTATTCTCTTCTATTCTATTCTGATCTATTCTATTCTTTAAGTCTATAAAAATGCCCCTGTGTCAGCAGGTTTAAACACAACACGGCTCTAGGATTCTTACTGAGAACTGAGTGATTAGACTCCAGGTCAGGTTTAAAGTCACGCAACAGAAGGTTTATCCTCTGATAAAGTTCAAAAGAGCATGTGGGCGTTATCTAGATCCGGTTACACACACACACACACACACACGCATATACACACTCACACACATATACACACACAGGGTGATTCATGTCAAGTATAAATGATGTGTCAAGATGTGTATCTGTGTGTGTGTGTGTGTGTGTGAGTGTGTGTGTGATACAGCAGCTCTCCAGCATGAAACTCATGAGTCATGAGCTGAGCAGCACCTACCCTCACACACACCCCTCTCACACACACTCACAAGCACATGGGTGTGTATCAGCCACTTTATTAAAAAACAGTTACACACACATACACACCACACAAACACTAACATATGCACACACACACACACCTGGATGTGTACCAGCCTCTTAAAAAACAATTAATAAATTAATAGAGCAACATACACACACACACACACACATACACACACACAGAGCAGCACCTGCATGTTCACACACCCTTCACGCCTGCGCAGACTTGTCTCACAGTTTCATGATCATTAGAGCACAGATTTAGAAAATCCACAATAACAAGCAGGACTGGACTGAGACACAAAAACACACTCCGTCAGTTACAAGTCTGAACCGGTCGCACAACAGGAGCGCAAAACAGAGACACACAACACCAGCACTCATAACCATTACACACTAGAGTCACACTAATCCGGGTTTATGGTCAAATCCAGAAATATTGGCACCCTTTATGAAAGGGGATGCAGTGAAACACACACACAGACACACACACACACACACACTTAGAGTAAAACACTCTGCCTTCTTCCACACACATGAGCTTACAGATGCCTTGGTGTCTCTGTGATTGACAGGTGAGACAGTCTAAGCCCCTCCCACACACCCAGACACCACATTTTTAAGAATAGAGTGAAGATGTTTCTGATCTTTCACCATGTTGCACGAATTCCTCACCTTCAGCTTAATTACAAAACCCTCACAACTTTAGCCTGGTGTTTCCAAATTTGAAATCTACTGCAGGATCTGTGAGAATGAGCAGGACCGAGAGGAACGCTCTGGAAGATTGAATTTTAAACGGCAGGAATTTTAACCTCATTTCTATGCTGGATCATCCATCCATCCATCCATCCATTCATCCATCCGCCCATCCATCTATCTTTCATTTATCCATCCATCCATCTTTCTATCCATCCATCCATCTATTCACCTATCCATCCTACAAAGAGTCAAACGTTCTATGCTAACCACTAAGTCAGAGTTAAGTTAAGGTTACCATGGCGACGGTAGTTCCGTCACATATGTTTCGAAGATAAAAGAAAAAGAAACGCCAAACTTTATCAGGTATCTCTCCCTCTTTTGGATCAGATCTGCAGAATGGAAGGGACATGGTGAAACCTTGGCGTCTTTTCAGCTATTTTTTGTTGCCTTTGGCGTCTGTTTCCGTTCCTTTTCACTTTTGATTGCCAGGAATTCGGATTATTTGCACTGGGCTGCATCTTTCTATCACAGCCTTCATACACTTCTGATCGTTTGTTAGCTCACGTGTTTACGAATCACACATCAATCTTCACTCACTAGAGATTTTATAAGCCCACATCCTGAACTGTACAAACACACAGAGAGACACACACACACACACACACACACACACACTGCTCCTCGTTCAAGGTCGCTTTATTTGGACGTTAAACATTCCCTTTTTTCCTTCTGTCAAGTTGACATATAAAGTGCAGAGCGCAAATCATCCTGTACACCATATAGCGCCTGCAGTCACACACACACACACACACACTCCGTCTGCCCAGTTTTTTAAATCCTTACTCACACACTTGCAGCGTTTGTTTAGGAAATTAAGGCTAATGCATTAGGGCAATTAACACCCCACGCTTCAGTGTGTGTTTAAGAGGGTGGTGGAGTTTAGTTTAGAAAAATAATAAAGCTTTGAGAAATATATTTTTCCTGGAGATTTTTTACAATTATTTATTTAATTTTTCTAGTACAGTGTAAACCTCACTCCCATCCGGGTCACAGTACCAATGTAACCTCCCTGGTCCTACTCACACCTGCTCCGAGCAGGTCTCGAATCCAGGTCACGGCACCAATGTAACCTCCCTGGTCCTACTCACATCTGCCCTGTGAGGGTCTCGAATCCAGGTCACGGCACCAATGTAACCCCTCCTGGTCCTATTCACACCTGCTCTGAGCGGGTCTCGAATCCAGGTCACGGCACCAATGTAATCTCCCTGGTCCTACTCACATCCGCCCTGTGAGGGTCTCGAATCCAGGTCACGGCACCAATGTAACCTCCCTGGTCCTACTCACATCCGCCCTGTGAGGGTCTCGAATCCAGGTCACGGCACCAATGTAACCTCCCTGGTCCTACTCACATCTGCCCTGTGAGGGTCTCGAATCCAGGTCACGGCACCAATGTAATCTCCCTGGTCCTACTCACATCCGCCCTGTGAGGGTCTCGAATCCAGGTCACGGCACCAATGTAACCTCCCTGGTCCTACTCACATCTGCCCTGTGAGGGTCTCGAATCCAGGTCACGGCACCAATGTAACCTCCCTGGTCCTACTCACATCTGCCCTGTGAGGGTCTCGAATCCAGGTCACGGCACCAATGTAATCTCCCTGGTCCTACTCACATCTGCCCTGTGAGGGTCTCGAATCCAGGTCACGGCACCAATGTAATCTCCCTGGTCCTACTCACATCCGCCCTGTGAGGGTCTCGAATCCAGGTCACGGCACCAATGTAATCTCCCTGGTCCTACTCACATCTGCCCTGTGAGGGTCTCGAATCCAGGTCACGGCACCAATGTAACCCCTCCTGGTCCTATTCACACCTGCTCTGAGCGGGTCTCGAATCCAGGTCACGGCACCAATGTAACCCCTCCTGGTCCTACTCACACCTGCTCTGAGCGGGTCTCAAATCTGGGTCATGGCACCAATGTAACCTCCCTGGTCCTACTCACACCTGCTCTGAGCGGTCTCGAACTTGTGTCTCCGGCATGGGAGGCGGGCGCACTAACAAGGAGGCTAAAGACTGCAGCCGCTAGCATCAGCCGCTAGTGCACCTCTTGAAATCAGGGGAGTGAGGTCTCCAGCCACCATTTTTTAACACGTTACCATTGCTATAGTAACGCCTCATATAGAGTTTTCCTCTTTTTCTTTCCGCATGGTGAAGTCTATATCAATTTTATGGAAGGAGTCTCCAGTGTCAGCGCTCTGTACCAGTCAGAGGTAAAGCTCTAACTTCAAAGCTGTAAAACTTTTTCAGGTCAGAGGAATTTACAGTGCACTCAATCCTGTTGAGTGCCCTAAAAGTATGCGGTTCGAGACGTGGCCTCTGTGTGAAGCGTGCTCAATAAACCAGAACAAATCCATCACCAGCGGCTCGAATCCTGCGTCAGGTTTATGAAGCTCCTGCCATGTGAAATGCCAGGAGGTAAGAAGTCGCCTCACCGCCGCTTGAAGGTCTCGTGTGTGTGTGTGTGTTAAATGAAAAACCAAGTGTTGGTGCACAGCCGCTGGAGGACACGCAGCCTGGAATTTGATTTCCGGGCCAGTTTACAGTTCGGAGCAATTATGCTCCGGCATACTCAGCCATGTCTGAGCTTGTGAGGCGGTAATTCCATCTACCCACTCGAGACAAACCCAACAATCAACACACACACACACACACACACGAACATCTACACGGGTTTGAGATCAAATGGGTCCTGACTGTTTGAACAGAAAACCAAAAACGGAATAAAGACCGAAAAAACCTGGAGAAGAAGGAACCCAAAGTCGTAACCGAGGCGACCTACTTTTCAATCTGGGAGGAGCCGTGACTGACAAGGTGCTGTTAAAATACAGATAAAACACTTCCAAGCTTAGAAAACTTCTGGGTAAGTCTGGAGCGAGACCACCTCTGGAGACCAGCGCTACCACTCAGGGGCCTCTCTCTCTCTCTCTCTCACACACACACACACACACACCGCCGTCCACAAAAACGTCCGCTCTGAATCCAAATTACACAGAAAGTCAAAGAGAAAGACAGCTGCTCCAAGAGAACAGGAGCAGCTTTAGAGCTGGTTAGGGTTTCACACACACACACACACACACACAGCCTGCCTTTCTGATGACCAGAATCAATACACTTGGTCAGAAAACCACAATTGTTAGATAGATGGCACGAGCAAGGGTGCCAATATTTTTGCTCTCTTTATATTGTCCATGTAATTCAAGTAAACCACTACTAATGATAAACACATTGTTTTTCAACAAACAATGTGTTTCAACAAAACTGTGATGTTTTTAACTCTTAGGGAAGGAGTCTCCAGTGTCAGAGATCTCTAATGGTTACTCTTTTAACACTTTGTTGTCTTTTTAACTGAGAGAGAGAGGGAGAGAGACAGAGAGAGAGAGAGAGACAGAGAGAATGAGAAGAAAGGGAGAGAGAGAGAAGAAAGGAAGATAGAGAGAAAGAGAGAGAGAGAGAGAGAGAGAGAGACAGAGAGAGTGAGAAGA
>NC_080714.1:3894258-3899258 GCF_019097595.1 Hemibagrus wyckioides
ACAGAGTACAGAGCTAAAGCAGATCAATTCATCAATTCTGTGTGTGTGTGTGTGTATTTGAGTTTGTGTGTGAAAAATATATTCCTTGTGAGGCTTTTCAGTGTACTACTGTGTGTTTGTGAACAGGTGTGTGTGTGTGTGTGTTTCATAATAAAATCTTTTTGAGTCACAGTAATCACTGAATCAGTAGAGCCACTAAGTCATTTAATCATTGTGTGTGTGTGTGTGTGTGTGTCCGCTTTGAAATAAAATCTGTCTTTTTGAGTCACTTAAGTCACTGAGTCACTTTGTGTGTGTGTGTGTGTGTGTGTGTGAAACAAATCTGTGTGAGGCTTTTCAGTGTACTACTCTGTGTGTGTGTGTGTGTGTGTGTGTGTTTCATAATAAAATCTCAGACTTTTTGAGTCACAGTAATCACTGAGTCAGTAGAGTCACTGAGTCACTTTATCATTATGTGTGTGTGTGTGTGTTTCATAATAAAATCTCAGACTTTTTGAGTCACAGTAATCACTCAGTCAGTAGAGTCACTGAGTCACTTTATCATTGTGTGTGTGTATGTTTGGGTTTGTGTTTCATAATAAAAGCTGTATTATTGAGTCCCTTTAGTCACTGAGTTGCTTTATCATTGTGTGTGTGTGTGTGTGTGTGTGTATACCCAGGAACAGACCCAGCAGTTAATTAGTGTGTGAACAGAGTGAGTTCTGTTGCAGGTTGCTGCAGGTTTCTCTACACCCACTGCACGTGTCCTCGTGTGTGTTTACGCAGCAGCAGACGTGTATTTTTCTCGTCCTTCACGTGTCCTGCACGGAGACGAGCGGCGAGCCGGAGGAAAAACACGGCCGCATTCAGACGAGTGACAGAGGGAAAAAAAAAAACCCAGCTGATCTATGGTAGCACAGGGAGCGGGAATCCATCAGCCTGACAGCTGAAAGAGACATTTATGGTTAATGTAGTCACCACTCACTGGCCACTTTAATAGGAACACCGGCTCTTTCAGGCTCTCACCATGCAGAATCATGCAGCAGAGATCCAGTGCGTAGCCTCACACACATACAGCTCGAGAGCTCCGGTTAATGTTCACATCATACATCAGAACCAGGATGAGGATGCTCTGGATGAGTGATAATGAGGACTCCAGAGGGATTTTTCACACACAGCAGTCGAAAAAGTCGCCTTGTCAAAGAACAATAACTCGCCTGGTTCAGGAATGCTAGAGTCACTCGAATAATCACTCTTTATAGCCATGCTGAGCTGAAAATTATCTCAAAATGCATAACGTGGAGAAGACAGGAACAATTTTTTGCTGATCTTAAACTGCTTCTGGAGGTTTCTCTCACAGGGCTACAGGGCATCCTTCTCATCTTCCTCCTCCTATTCCTGCTTGTCCTATTCTACCACCACCTATTCCACCGTATCCTCCTCCTCATCCTCCTCTTCTACCACCTTCTCTTCTTCCTCCTATTCCACCTCCTCCTCTTCCTCCTATTCCACCACCTTCTATTCCTCTGTCTCTTCCTCCTATTCCACCACCTCCTCCTCCTCTATTCCACCTCCTCCTCCTATTCCACCTCCTCCTCTTCCTCCTATTCCACCACCTTCTATTCCTCCGTCTCTTCCTCCTATTCCACCACCTCCTCCTCCTCCTATTCCACCTCCTCCTCCTATTCCACCTCCTCCTCCTCCTATCCCACCTCCTCCTCCTCCTATTCCACCACCTTCTATTCCTCCTCCTCCTCCTATTCCACCTCCTCCTATTCCACCTCCTCTTCCTCCTATTCCACCACCTTCTTTTCCTCCTCCTCCTATTCCACCTCCTCCTCCTCCTCCTCCAATTCCATCTCCTCCTCCTCCTATTCCACTTCCTCCTCCTATTCCTCCTCCTCCTCCTCTTCCTTCTATTCCACCTCCTCTTTTCCCACCTCCTCCTCTACCACCTCGCATTCCACATCCGCCTCCTCCTCCTCCTATTTCACCTCCTCCTCCTCCTCCCATTTCACCTCCTCCTCCTCCTCCTCCTCCTATTCCACCTCCTCCTTGTCCTCCTCCTCTTCTTCTTCCTCTTCCACCACCTCCTATTCCACCTTCTCCTTGTCCTCCTGCCCCATTCCACCTCCTCCTCGTCCTCCTCCTCCTCCTATTCCTCCTCCTCCAATTCCACCTCTACTTTTCCTTGTTCTCCTCCTACTAGTCCTCTTCCTATTCCATGTCCTCCTCCTCCATCTCATTCTCCTCCTCCTCCTCATTCTCCTCCTCCTATTCCTCCTCTTTTCCTCCTCCTATTCCTCCTCCTCCTTCTCCTCCTTTTTCTCCTCCTCCTATTCCTCCTCCTTCTCCTCATCCTCTATCTACTCCTCCGGTTCCTCCTCCTCCTCTTCCTATTTCTCTTCATCCTTCTCTTCTAACTCTTCCTTCTCCTCCTCCTCCTCCTCAGGCCTCAGAGTTCACGCTGCACTGCAGGGCACAAAAATGTCCAAATGTTCATCGCATCATTGGCCAGCTAGAATCATCACGAGCTGAACATATATATTCAATTCCTTTCCACCACATTTATTTCTTGTAAAACAATAAATGGGGTCCAGTTCTCATCAGTCGTTCAGGGTGGAGGTGTTAATGGAGCGCCTCTGGGAAAGCGCTCGCTGTGAGCTGGAGCTGGAGCGAGGCGAGGCGAGGGGTATGTCAGGAATGTGCTGCTCTTCCTTTCATGTTGATACATGGTGCAGTTCGCCGAAAACGCCAATGTCTCGCTCGGCGGCCGCTAATCCGCTAATGGTAGGCAAAGATTTCAACATGCTAGTGCTTTTCAGAACAGATAATTAAGCTGAAGTTCATTAGACTCGAGGATTACTTCACGTCTCGACTTCATTCCGCTTACTGCCACCAGACATTTAAGTGTCAGAAGGTGTGAAGAACGCATAAGTTCTAAGCCCTTGGATGTGTAGCTAAATCCTAGCAAGGATGAGCTGGAAATCTGATTTCACACGAAGAAAAATCTCACTACACAGAAAAAACCAACAACATCAAAACCCACATGAGCTAACTCGCTAGCCTACTAAAGCCTCAGGCTAATTAATCCAGCAGTGTAATTAAAGCAGATTATATAAACTGAAATGTAGCGTTTTATTTACTCCAGACGTCTTACAGAGACGCTAAACAGACTCCAGCGGATCACTGCTACGGCATCAATATTAGACAATGTAAATAATATCATATAAAGACCTTAATCTGAAGGGGATGGATAACAGTTTTCTGTCCTGTCTCACACACACACACACACACACACACACACACACGGTGAAATTCCTCTTACAGTGGGAGATTCACAGTTACATGGGTGGTCTGCAGTGCAATAATACTGAGAGAGAGAGAGAGAGAGAGAGAGAGAGAGAAAGTGTCAGAAAGACAGAGAGAGAGGGTCAGGGAGATGGAGAGAGTTTGACCAAGAGTCAGAGAGCAATAGATAGATAGATAGATAGATAGATAGATAGATAGATAGATAGATAGATAGATAGATAGATAGATAGATAGATAGATAGATAGATAGATAGATAGATAGATAGATAGATAGGAAAAGAATCAGTAGGTAGATAGGCAGGCAGACAGATGCATACATACATACATAGACAGATAGATAATGCATTGTGTGTGTGTGTGTGTGTTTGTGAGTGAGGTGTGTGTGTGTGTTTGTGTGTGTTTGTGAGTGAGGTGTGTGTGTGTGTTTGTGTGTGTTTGTGAGTGAGGTGTGTGTGTGTTTGTGTGTGTTTGTGAGTGAGGTGTGTGTGTGTGCCAGGGGTGGTTTATACCCAACAATACAACACGACATACACACACCCTCTTACACAACACCACTCAATACTGGGAACAGGAAACCAAATGGAAAAGTGCAAACAGGATTCTGCTGAAAGGCTTCGATCATTTACACACACACACACACCTCACTCACAAACACACACACACACACACCTCACTCACAAACACACACACACACACACCTCACTCACAAACACACACACACACACACACACACTTGATTGTGCGTCATGGTTCAGACAAACAAAGCACACGAAATGGAACACAGAGTCAACATAAAACTGACCATCACACACTGAGAGCCGAGCATCAAGGTTTACTGATTAACAGAGGAGAAGATCTCACACACGCACACACACACACACACACACACACACACACAAGATAAACACAACGAGAAACAGTAATTACTGATGAAGGAAGCAACAGGTGGGGGGATGATTACAGATTCAGCACGGATAAGACAAGAACATGCAACTCCACACACACACACACACACACACACACAGCTGAAACACACACACACACAGCTGAAACACACACACACACAGCTGAAATGCTTCAGGCTCAAAAAAACACATAAAATGCTTGTACACTGACAGAGAGAGAGAGAGAGAGAGAGAGAGATTAGTGAAAAAGTCTCTGTAGAGGGTCTTCAGACATTAAAACCAGATGCAGCCATACAGCACAGTGTGTGTGTGTGTGTGTGTGTGTGTAGGATATATTTAGAAAGTCCCAGCCTCATCCATCAAGCAGACACATTGAGATTAGCTTTTTTTCTCTCTCTGTTCCTCTCTGTCTGTCTGCCAGTGAGGTGAGAAAAACAAACTCATAAAAACGGCCAACACACACCATCAACATGTGAGTGTGTGTGTGTGTGTGTTTTGTTTATGTGGCGAGCTAAATCCGGTGAATATTTATCCTTGTGTGAGTGAAAAAGCTCTGAAACCTCCACGCAGCACCATAGTATCACAAAATACACGAAGCACTTCGGGTTCATCGGACTCGAGAAGAACGCAGGATGGTCCATGATGTCCTGCTGCCCCTCCTATACCGATAATTGATTGGATTAAGTGTTCTAAATGTTTGCTAAAGCTGCTTTGAGACAATGTTCATTGTTTAAAGTACAAATACTAATAAAACTGAACTGAATTAAACATATTCCTCTAAGCCTTGACAGATAGATAGATAGA